>NW_008352163.1:28145-31142 GCF_000622305.1 Nannospalax galili | reverse complement strand
AATTCATTAAGTCACAAAAGAAGAATTACCTGAGATAGAAATTCTGTGACAGTGTTCAATAATATATGGGAAGTATTTCAAAGAAGAAAAAGAATTTCAGAAACATAGCTACTTTGGGGAAGCCAGTTTACTCCAAGAAGCTGAACTCCAGAATAATTCAATGAAGTAGGGAGAATTACTTTTTTTATTTTATTTTATTTTATTTGGTCTTTTTGAGACAGGGTGTCCCTGTGGCCCCAGCTGTCCTGGAACTCATTATGTAGACCAGGCTGGGCTTGAACTCACAGAGATCCGCCTGCCTCTGCCTCCCGAGTGCTGGGGTTAAAGGCATGCGCCACCATGCCCGGCGAGAATTACTTTTTAAGCTATGATGATAAGACTGAAGTTTCATTTCTTAAGGTGAAGAAGGACGTAATTTACTCAAAGAATGTTTGTTTCTAATCCAGGGAAATAGTATTTGATAAATGTGGTTTTGTTCTCTGAGGCGTCACTGCAGAAATGTTCTATGAAACTGTGCTAGAATTAAAATTTGTATGCATTTTATACATTTAGTTTACTTTTTAAGCTATGATGATAAGACTGAAGTTTCATTTCTTAAGGTGAAGAAGGACGTAATTTACTCAAAGAATGTTTGTTTCTAATCCAGGGAAATAGTATTTGATAAATGTGGTTTTGTTCTCTGAGGCGTCACTGCAGAAATGTTCTATGAAACTGTGCTAGAATTAAAATTTGTATGCATTTTATACATTTAGTATGAAAGCCTGAGGCAAGAGTATTGTTGCAAGCTTGAGGCCAGACATATAGGGAAGGTCAATTCATACTCATTAAGGTCATATACCCAAAGGACTGTACATTCTGCTACAGAGATACCTGTTTATCCATGTTCATTGCTGCTGTAGTCACGATAGCCAGGAAATGGAAACAACCTAGATTTTCATCAATTGATGAGTAGATAGTGAAAGTATGGAACATTTACACAATGGAATGTTATTCAGCTATTAAGAAAAATGAATTTATGAAACCCACAGGTAAATGGATGGAACTAGAAACAATCACCCTGAGGTAGCCTAGACCCAGAAAGATGAACATCACATGTTCTCTCTCATAAGTGAATACTAGCATTGAGTCTTTAGATATGCATGCTTCAACTGGAAAACCCAATAGACATCAAGAAACTAGTAAGGGGTCATGGGACGGAGACTTCCTGGGAAGGGAGATAGGATGCAGTGATACAAAGGGGAAAAGAGGAATAATGGAGTAGAAAGGGCTAAGTGGAGTGAGAACGTGTGGGCAGGGGAGGGCATATGGGAGGAGCTGTTGTCCAGGGTCCCTCAAGCAATACTGGCCATTGCCCCTGCTCTTAGTTACCTGACAGAACTTGATAGTAAGACCTTATCCTGAAAACATTACATATGTAAGTTGTAGAACAAAGAGAAATCAAGCGAGTACTGACCTCAAAGATTTATCTTTTTTTTTTTTTCCTGTCTTTTTGAGACAAGGTCTCCCTCTAGCCTCAGATGGCCTGGAGCTTGCTATGTAGACCAGGCAGGCCTTGAACTCACAGAGATCCCCCTGCCTCTGTCTCCCAAGTGCTGGGATTAAAGGTGTATGCCACGAGGCCTGGCTGTTCAAAGTTTCATCTTTAATGGCTAGATTTCATAGTGCTGGAAGGTGCTATGCATGCTACTGGAAGAGAAAAATGACCATCAACCTTGCCCAGCTGTGAATCCTGTGAGCTACGACAACAGCTGGCCTGACCAGATATACCCACTGGTGCAATAATAGCACAAATGCTATGTGAGTAACCAATAACTTTATGATTGGATGTAAGGTCTGCTTCATAAGGTGAAGCCCATACCTGCCACTGATAATAGACCTAGGAACCTGTAGTTAGGTAGGTCATAGGCTGTAGGGGAGAACCTACTACTATTATTCTGCTAAGTGGATAGAGTGTTAAACTGACTCCTAATGACTTATTGTTGTACCCATAGATTAATACATCTCTCAACTCTCTAGTGAGAAACTTCCTTATGCAGCAGGTGGTAATTAACACAGAGAATCACAGCTGGCCAATATGCACAGAATAAGAGGCTGCAGACTGCTTATCCCTGAATAGGAAGAACATCTACTCAAGATCCTCCTACGTCAGCTCCCAGAGTGCTAGGATTACAGGCATGTACCATCACACCTGGTTTAGAGTAGATTTTCCCCCCATGGGTTTTGTTTATAATAAATTTGCTTTGTTAGTTTGTGTATTCGTTCCTTTTTGCTTGTTGTTGTTGCTCTGACCAAATACCTGAAAACAAGCGACTTAAGTGAGGAAGGGTTAATTTTGGCTCTCAATATTTTAAAATAAATAATTTATTGAGAATTTCATACATGCATACATATAAGATGTTTTGATCAAATCCATGCCCACTCCCTCCCCTCCAACTCCTCCCATATCTCCCCATCACTTTTCTCTGATAACTTCATGTACTCTTTCTTCTTTGATTTATTTTTTATGGGACTTTTGGCTACTCTAACATTCCCCCTTCTGAAGAGGTAACCCTAAAATCTTTTAAGGATTAGACAAAAGCTCCCAAATATTTTCGACATTTTTGGCCTTTGGGATGGAGTATGTTGTTAAGAGGCCCAAGAACATTGTGAGTTTTAGCCAAGAAACTGACTACTTTTCTTTGGGATCTTTTTACTGTAACTGCCTAGCCAATTCCTTCCTCCTGTTCTTATCACAACATCCTCTAAAGAGGTTACCCAAATTGCCAATAGAGAATCAGGACGCAGACCGCTCTGCCTTCTTCCATACTGAACAGGGATGCAGGGTGGGGCAATTGGAGTACCCCTTCAGCGGGTCTATCTAAAAGACTGCCAAATTGCATAACTCTTATCTCTAAGGGGAAAAGAAAGTCCTTGACTGGTGACTAGGAGATGTGAAGGAGAAGTAAAGGCAAGAGCAGTTAGCATTACAAGTTCTAGACAGGGAACCAGAAAAAAGAA
>NW_008352163.1:26968-28088 GCF_000622305.1 Nannospalax galili | reverse complement strand
CTTCCAAAAGCATCCCTCTATTGGGTTCCTCCTCATTTTTCTTTTGTCTTCCAAGGCTGGACTCTAGAGTGATGGATTCAGGATTTGCTTTCAAGTATTTTGATAGCTGTTGGAGTGGTTAGAATCAGTGTCCGTTCCCTCTTAAAGGCTTCTATTTGACTCACAATTTAAGAAAGGACACATAGGATCAAGGTGGGGAAGGCAGAGCAACAGGAACGAAAGGCAGCTGACCACATGGCATTAGCAGCGCTGGAAGCAGGGAGCAGATAGAAAGTTGACCCAAGCTATAAAGTCTCAAACTCTGCCTCAGTGACCCATTTCTTCTAACAGGGCTGCACCCCCTAAAGTTTTCATGACAGGGCCACCAGCTGGAGACTGTTCAAATGCCTGGACCCATGGGGGACATTTCACATTCAAAACACAACCCTCTGTCACTATTTATTTAATAGAGAGATGTTAGGAGGCAACTCAAATGCCACTAAAAAGAAACTGAAGAAGACCCAAACAATGAAAAGCGACCCTCATGCTCAAAGGAATTAGTATTGGTAAGATGTCCATAATACCAAAAGCAATCAACAGATATGATGCGAACCCTATCAGTATTCCAGTGACTCCTCACACAAACAGAAGAAAAAAAAAATCCTAAGAGTCACATAAAACCACAGAAGACCCTGAAAAGCCAAGCTATCTTAAACAGAAAAAACAAAGCTGGGGACACCACACTAACCAATTTCAAAATCTAACATGGGGCTAGAGTACTCAAGGCAGCATGTCTTTGGCACAAAAATAGGAACACACACCAGTGAAACGGAATGGAGAGCCCCAGAATAATCCACCAGTTTATTGTACTGAGTGCTAACAAAGTGCAAGGAACACACAGCAGAGAAAGGCAATCTCTTTCATAATGGTTCTGGAGGAACTTTTATCTCAACACACAGAAGTAATGAAAGTGGACCTTGTAACACACTGTGTACAAAAACCAACTCAAAATAACTAAAGATCTGAGACTATACAACAGTGAGAAGGAAAAAGGAGGAAAGGTCTTGGCATCGTTCTGAGAAACACCTTTCCAAACAAGACACAGGCAACAAAGGCAGAAGTAGACAAGGGGGTCCAGTGA
>NW_008352163.1:18637-22822 GCF_000622305.1 Nannospalax galili | reverse complement strand
GGAGTGGATTGAGTAGCTGGGTTGTACTGGATGCAAAGGATCAGGGAGAGGAAAGGTAAGACTCGGAGCCCCAGAAAGAGGCTGTCAGCCCCAGAAAGAGGCTGGCGGGTGTTGCAGGACCAGGTAAATAGAGGGAGGTGAGGGCGGGGCCAGGTCCAGAAGCGGTGCTCCTGGGGCCCAAGGAAGGCAGTAAGTTGGTCTGGGTGAAAAGGATCAGGAAGCAGTATTGGTTCCCCTGGTGTCTGGGGACCCAAGACTAGGGATGGCACAGGCCTCAAACTAGGAGTAGAGAACAGCAGGGGAGATGGAAGGGTGAATGTGGCTATAGACTTACCCCAAGAGGCCTGAGGATAGGAGTGCAGGCTAGGAGAGTTAGCTGGTAATGCAGGTCCAGGGAAGCAGAGGGGGGTGAGGGCGGGGCCAGGTCCAGAAGTGGTGCTCCCCAAGAGGCCTGAGGATAGAAGTGCAGGCTAGGAGAGTTAGCTGGTGATGCAGGTCCAGGGAAGCAGAAGGAGGTGAGGGCGGGGCCAGGTCCAGAAGTGGTGCTCCTGGTGCCCAAGAAAGGCACTAAGTTAGTCCCAAGAGGCCTGAGGATAGGAGTCAATTAAGATTTTTTTAAAAAAAAAACTTTTACAAAAACTTTATTGAGAATTTCATACATGCATATAAGGTGTTTTGATCAAATCCATGCCCATTCCCTCCCTTCCAACACCTCCCATATCTCCCCATAACTTTTCTCTTTTTCTTTTCTTTTTTTTTCCTTCTTTCATTTATTTATTTTTATGGGGCTTTTGGGTTCTCTAACATTTCCCCCTCTGAAGAGGTAGCCCAAAATCTTTTAAGGATTAGATCCCAAACACTTTTGACAGTGTTGGCCTTTGGAACAGTTTATGTTGCTAACAGTCTCAGGGACATTTTGACTTTTAGCCAAGAAACTGGCTACATTTCTTTGGGGTCTTTTTACCCTAACTGCCTAGCCAATTCCTACCTCCTATTCTTATCACACCATCCTCTGAAGGGGTTACCCAAATTGCCAATAGAGAATAGGGAAGCAGACTGCTCTGGCCTCTTTCATGCTGAACAGGGATGCAGGGTGACTTCACAATCAGACCCATCTTCCATCTCTGTGGAATGGTCTGCCTTTTGTTCAAAGTAGAAGAGCCAGAGCAAACCAGTGAAGAGCTACTCTTTTAGGACACTGATGTATAAGTGAGGGTACAGATATGGCTGTGATTTGACATGCCTGTGATTTCTATGTCACTGATAGGTAGAATCTTGCTAGATTGTCAATCAAAGCATCTTTCAGTCCTCTAATAATGAAACACATCTGTGAGGGATGTCTCTTTTTCTTTGACGTTGCCTGGCTATGTTACATAAAGAAAAGGCCAGGGCTAAACTAAACTGTATGTGTGTGTTATTGTTAAGCTTTGATTGAATTTTTAAGAGTTTCATACCTTTAAGCATATTTAAACCTCCTCACCTATCTACATCCCACTTACCACTCCTCGCCCAATTTCTTGCCTATAAAAAGGATGAATGTGTATATATATATATATACACTTTTTAAGGTCTATCAAATCAAACACGTCCCCAGATGTCCTTCTCTGTAGGTCTGCTGGAGCCTGGTTAACTTACCCAGAGTCACACCTTATAAAAGACTGAGTCTCCTCCTCCTAGCAGCTATCAGTTTCCAATAGTTCCTCAGCTAGGGTTAGGGTTTCCAATCCACTTCCCCACATCTATGGCAGGATTTTGTCTGACTTGAGCTTACATGGGACTTGTGCATGCTGTCACCATTGCTGTGGGTCCATATGAATATCTGGAAAATTCTCTTTTCTTTTTTGTCTGTATATAGAATTCTTTGAGTTTATGCTCAATAGTGGCATGACTGGACCACGTGTTAGATCTGATTGTGGCATTTTCATGAAATTCCACACAGATTTCCAATAGTGGCTATGTCAGTTTGCATTCCTACCAGTGACAAATAAATGTTCCCCTTTCTCCACATTCTCACCAACACTTGCAATGATTTATCAGAATTTAGATATTCTGACTGTCACAAGATGGAATCTCAAAATAGTTTCAATTTGCATTTCTTCCTAGATGGCTAAGGATGCGGACTTTTTTATAATGCTTTTATGCTGAAGACTCTGTTACATTTATTTAGTGTGTGTGTCTATGTGTGTGGGTATGCAAGTGCACGTGTGGAGGCCAGAGGATAACTCACAGGAATTACTTCCCTCCTTTCACAATGTGAGCCCCAGGAATTGACTCAGGTCATCAGGCTTGACAGTAATGCCTTTACTCACCAAACCATGGAATAATTACAGAAGAGGGGATGGAAAGATTGTAGGAACCAGAGGTGGCGGATGACAGCAAAGAAGCTGTTTTTGTTGGTGGTTCGTTGGTTGGCTTGGTTTGGCTGTTTTCATCCTTATGAGACAAACTGGAATCAATTCCACGTTATTGGTTTGACTGTCTAAAACGGCTGTGAACTGTTCTCATTGTTTCCATTTCAGATGAGGAAACTGAAGTACAAAAAGGCAAATAATGCACACAAGAACTAGCTGGAACCTAAGCCACTGAAGCTGTTAGAACAACTTGATCCCCATCCTGTCTTCCAGGTCCCCTCCCTATATTAGACCAATGGGGTGTGCTCACTCTGACCTGGCTATAAGCATTCTCATTTGTTGATGGGTTGGTTTAATTAATTCGGTTTTTATTTTACATGCATGTATGTTTTGCCTGCATGTAGATAAGTGCAGCGCATGCATGCAGTGCCTGTGGAGGCCAGAAGATGGAGCCGGATCCCCTGGAACTGGAGTTATGAATGATTGTTAGCCACCAAGTGGGAGCTAGGAACCAAGCCCCGGTCCTCTGTAAGAGCAGCCAGTGCTCTTAACCGCTAAGCCTTTTCTTCAGCCCCCTTGTTTTGGTTTATGAAGCAGAATCTCATGTAACACAAGCTAGGCCCCAACTAGTTTTCTGTGTAGCTGAAGGTAACCTGGAACTCCTGATCCTCCTGCTTCCAACACCCAAGTGTTGGGATTAAAGGTGTGCACCATTATGTCAGGCTCCATAGATGTCCTCTTCGTAGTGGCCAGCAGGCACAAACACAAAGGGATAACTAAGGTTTCATAACCCAAGGGCAGATGCATTGCTGGCTAATCTGAGTTAATCTATACAAAGCATGCCTCTGTGCAATAGATAATGAGGTGGAGCTTTGGTGGTTTCAGTTCTGCACTTGATGTACATAGTGCTCAGCTCTGTGCTCAGTGGATCACCGGCTGCCTTTTAAAATTTTGCTTCCCTGGAAATATACTGCAAACTCTAAATAAAAGAGTCTTGGTTTGGTGAGATGACTCAGTCAGTAAAGTGTTTGCTGTACAAGCATAAGGGCATGAGTTCGATTCCCACCACCCATGCAAAAGCCAAACATAGAAATGTGCCTACAATCCCAACACTGGTGAGCCAGAGGCAGGAGGAGCCATGGGGTTTGTTGGCCACACAGTTTAACTAAATTAGCGAACTTCAGGTTCAGTGCGAAACCCTTCTCAAAATTTAAGGTTGATATGAACCATATCTTCAATATGCATCTGTTGATGGACAGCTAGGCTAGTTCCACTTCCTTGCTATTGTGAATAGGGACTCAATAAACGTGGATATTTATTGTTCTGGTAGGATGTGATGTCTTTGGGTCTGATGTTCAAAAATGTCATAATGATATCTAACACTGTGTATGCCAATTTTTAAAATATTTTATTTATTCTTTTTATGTGTATGTGTGTATTGCCTGCATGTAGGTAAGTGCACCTGTGTCGTGCAATGCTTGTGGAGGACAGAAGAGCTAATTTTTTAATTAAAGATTTTTAAGAATTTTTATGTGTATGAGTGTTTTTCCTGCATCTATGTAAGTGTACCTGTGTATGGTGAGACAAGGGCATTGGATCCCCTAAAACTGGAGTTACAGACAATATTAAGTGCAATGTGGGTGCTGGGAACCTAACCTCAGTCCTCTGAAAGAGCAACCAGTGCTCATAGCTATGAGCCATCTCTCTAGCCCCAATTAAGAAATTTTTAAAACTAGAGAGTGATTGAGGAAGATACATGACGTCGACCTCTGGCCTCCACATGCAAAGGCGAGAGAGAGAGAGAGAGAGAGAGAGAGAGAGAGAGAGAGAATTG
>NW_008352163.1:0-17857 GCF_000622305.1 Nannospalax galili | reverse complement strand
ATAAGTGCCACAAATAATTCTGAATGTCATCCAGGTTTGAGAAGTATTCTTTTTTACAGTTCAGGAATCAGCAAGCTCAGCCTCTGGGACTAATCCAGACCCGACTTGTTGTTGTACATAAAGTTTTATTGGAATGTAATCATGCTGTTCTTTTGTGAATGGAGTAGGAGGGCTATTTTTGTGTTATAATGGCAAAACGTAATTGTGGGAGAGACCACAAGGCCCTCAAAGACTTAAATATTTAATATCTGGTCCTTTATAGAGGAAGATTATGAAACTCTGCTCTTATCTGTTTCATAACTAATCTTCAGACTCCTGTTATTTGTGGTGGCAACTAAGTAAGGCAATGTAATCACTAATGAATATAACAAGTAGGCTGAATTCTTTACGGTCACCTTCACATCAGAAAGATGATGTTTTAATACCAAACTACCAGCCAAATGAATGTTTCCTAAGTTATGCTGACACCTACTGGTATCAGTGTGAAATCATAGATGCATGAGCAAATCCTTTACCCAAATCAACTATATCAACTACCCTCTATTGTTAATTCCCGAAATTAGAGTCATACTTCCAGACTTTGTACTAAGGGTTTCACTTGTTAAAAATGATCACGACTAAACAACATGAGAGAAGTCTGTGATTTTAATAAGGACCAGAATCCCCTCCTATGAAATTCATTTTGAATCAAAGTCTCAATGTAGCATTTCCAAGTTGCTGTATTTTCCGTGAACATTCAGGATGCCATATCTGTCTCTAAAGTTCAAGTGCAATGCTATTGTTAACGTCAAAATTACACAGGCATTCCCTATCATGAGCTGATGAAAGGAAAGAAGACTCAGACAGGAATACAAATGCACGAAGACTAGAGATGCCTACCAAAGGGGACTGTGCACATGTTGGCAATATGGAGACAGATGGCAGACACAAAACCACTTGTTTTCAACCTTGACTACCTGTTAAAATGCTCTGTGGAGTTTTTAAGCCGAGCGTTCTCCAGTGTGGCAGAACTGGGTTTACAGGCTTCCAGAGAGTTCCAAGACACTAAGTTATCATTCTCCCAAGGACTGGGCTTAGAAGTGTCACAGTGTCACTTCCACCACAGTGAAAGCAGCGGCAGGCCTCACTCAGACCCAAGACAAGGACTCGTAAGCAGGCAGCTTCATGTAATTCCATGAAGACATGCTGCCTCTCAGAGCCCCACATTCAAAGGGCTGCACTTTTGCATCAGCACTCTGGTGTTGCTTGAAATTTTTCATAATTTTCGAACAAAAGCATTACATTTCTCTTTTGTACTTGGCCCCACAAATGTAGCTCCTCCTAGACATAAACCATGCCTTTCAATGGGAGAAGTGTTAAAAATATTTGTTGCTAATGCACATCTGTAATCCAAGCACATGGGAAGCTGATGTGGAGGAATATGAGTTGAAGGCCAGCCTTGGCTACAAAGTGAGACCCTATCTCAAAATGCTCCCTCCCCCTCCCAAATATGCTATCTTTTTAAATTACATGATGGCATGAGTTTGGAGAGCCAAGGGCAACTTTGGGAGTCAGTTCTCTACTTCTACCATGTAGGTTTTAGGGATTAAGCTCAGCTCATCAGGCTTGACAGCAAGTGTCTTTGAGCTCTGCTGAGCCCTCTCACTGACCCAAAAAACATACTGTCTTTAATCAGTCATGAGCTACCTGCCGGAGATTTTCTTCCTCACTCTATATGTTCAAAGCTATACTTTTACATTGTATAGTGAGGGGCTGGAGAGATGGCTCAGTGGTTAAGAGAACTGACTGCTCTTGCAGAGGACCCAGGTTCGATTCCCAGCACCCATATGGCAGTTACGAACTGCCCTTAACTCCAGTTCCAGGGGAATCCAAAGCCCTCTTCTGACCTCCATGGCATTGCACGACATGGGTGCACTCACATACATGCAGGCAATACGCCCATACACATAAAATAAAAATAATAAAATAAAAATTTTAAAAATCTAATTAAAAAAATTCAAAATGTACAGTGAGGTAGATAGATTCTATTTAGCATAAAGAAAGAAAACAGTTTCTAAAATTGGGAATTAGATTATGCTCTGTCATGCTTTAGGATTAAGAAACACATTGAGCCAAGTGTGCACACCTTTAATCCCAGCACTCGAGAGGCAGCAACAGACAGATCTCCATGAGATCAAGGCCAGCCTGGTCTCCATAGTAAGTTCTAGCCAGCTGGGGCTAGCCCCCACTGCCCCCCTGCATATGGGTCACCTTTGGACTCACTTACTTGGTTTGCCCAGTTTGACACTAATCAATGCTTATCCAAGGTCAACATGCATGCTGATTGTATATATAGTTGATGAGAAAGACGGAAGGCAGTCTGTATATATACAGATAGCTCTAAGGCTTCTGCAAACCTGGATTTGTGCTCAATGCCAGTTAAAGTTATTAAGGATGGCCATGACAGTTAACCTAGACAGTGTACTCACAGAGAACTGGGGTCATAACTGATCTGATTAGATCATTAGTTGTTTGCACTAATTTATATGCTCAGGAGAAACTCAACAGCAACAAGGGGCATAGCACAATATCAAATTGATAGAATGTTAGATTACTTTTCTCATTGCTGTAACAAAATACCTGACAAAAAGCAACTGAGGGTTTATTTTGGCTTGCGGTTTGAGGGTACAGTTCCTCATGGTGGGAAGGCATTGTGGCCAGACTCTAAGGGGGTCACGTGCTCTGCTTGCTTTCTCCTTTTTATTCATTCTTGAACCCCAGCAGATGGTACTGCCCACATTCAGGGTTGGTCTTCTGTCCTCACTTAAACCTCTCTGGAAACACCTTCACAGACATGTCCAGAGGTATGTCTCCTAGGTGATTCTGAACCCCATCAAGTTAATAATGATTAATTAACCATCACAAATGTCGATGCAGCTGATACAGAACAGGGTCAGGAAAACAGTAAGTACAGTGCATTTCACAGAGTGCCCAATGAAACTGTTGGTGTGGTGATGAGCTTTCAAGAGATATGATTACCCAGAAAAAGTTTGTCAGGTAAAGAAGCTACACTTTGAAAGAAATGAGGGTTGATAGAGACCACAAGGAAATAGAGACTATGTTGATAAGAAGGAAAGCAGTCTGACAAGGGTGGAAAAGCCTGTGTAGAAACATCAGTTGAAGAAGGGAAGGGAGTGGGCAGTTAGTGTAGTTCATCTTCTAGTATACAGACATGTTGAAGCCAGACTTGACTACATGAGACCTGTCTTAATGGAAAAGAATAGAAAAAGAAAGAGGGGCTGGTGAGATGTTTCAGAGGGTAAAGGTTCTTGTGGATAAGCCTGACGAACTTAATTCAATCCGAACGACGCACATGATGAAAGGAGAGAATTGACTCCTCTAAGTTCTCCTCTGATCTCTACATGCATAGTGCATACTGCGGCACAAGCAAGCCACCCCCGCTGCCAATAAATTAAATTTTAAATGTAATTAAAGATTTTAAAAAGAGAAGAGTTCTAGAGAACGATCCTTTCACCTCTGGATCATGTTTATAGAAATTGAAAGTTAGCAATTAGAAAGCATTTTTTAAAAATAGAAAGTTTTTAAAGTACTATGATAGGGGTGGTGTTTTTATCTCAGTAGACTACTGGTAAAAATTAATACTGATCCCTTAGACTTTGAAAAATACAAAAGTCTGAAGAATATCTAAAGGGTATGAAAAAGGACGATTAGTGACCTTGATGGAAAGAGTGAAGGAGTGGTTGTTTGGGGGTTAGTTTGCATGCATTCCCAGAGTGCTTTGGAGGAAAGGTTGTTTGCTCTGTGGTAGATGTGATGACTGAAGGATTTGAAAATACTGTTAGCAGAAGGCTCTCAAAACAGCTGTCAGTCTTCTCCAGCTAAAGAGAGCCCATGGCTGGCCTAAGTATCAAGTCCCAACCCCCAGACCAATTTAGGACAACTCTTCAGAGTCATCCCAAGTTCAAAACCTCCCACAGGGTTGGCTGAGGTCCTTGTTGATTGTGACTGCAGCACAGCTCAGCTTCTCTATGTTTTGCTTCTTCCCTTTCCATTCCGCAGGTGCTGACCTCAGGGCTTTCCCTGGTAGGCATCTTTCACAGTTATCTCCACCTCAGAATCCGCTTCCCAAGAAACCTGACCCGCATCACTTGGTGGATCAGATCGGACCCCATGGTCAAGTAAGCCAGCACAGTCTGCCCCAGGAAGCTTTGCAGGAACAGATGCTTAAAATGTCAAGTCAGTAGACTCCTTGCAGCTGGGGAAGGAGTTACGTCCTTCCTGCAAATACTGTAATTATCTTTCTCTTCATCTAAAATTTAAAAGATGTATGTATATGTTTGTGTGTCTGTGTGTTGGGGGGGCGACTTCGGAGGCCAGAAAAGGTCATCAGATCCCCTGGAACTGGAGTTACAAGTGGTTCCTGGCTGTTGTGAATATGCAGCTTATAAACATGAATGTGCAAGTGCCTGTATGGTATGCTGAGTTGGAGTCTTCTGGGTATACAGCCAAGAGTAGTATAGCTGGGTCGCGTGGGAGCTCTATGTTCCTTGTTTTGAGGAACCTCGTACTGATTTCCACAGTGGCTACACAAGTTCTAATTCTTACCAGCAAAGAATTGGGGTTCCTTTTCTCCAATCCTCAGCAGTATTTGTTTTCTTGATGATGCCTAGTATCACTGGGGTAAGATGCAATCTCAAAGCAATTTTAATTTGCATTTTCCTCAGGACATTGAATACCTTTTCAATTATTTATTGGGCATTTGTATTTCTTCTTTTGAGAACAGTCTGATCAATTCTGTAGTCCATTTATTGACTGAATGGCTTGTTTAATAATAAAATGAACAGCTGCAAATTATTTAACCCAGTACGCCTAACCTACCACATAACATGTATTTGGTATTTGTTTATCTTCTCTTAAACATTAGTACACATTTGGGCAAAATCATTTAACACAAAGACAATTTTATAAATAATAAATTGTTGAAGATCTCATATAATTTATTGAAAAGATCAACGTTCCAACAAAAAAAAATTCTGAAATTGAATCGTCATAGGCTGGAACGGTCAGTATCTAATTTTTTTTTTTTTTTTGTCTTTTTGACACAGGGTCTCTCTGCAGCCCCAGCTGTCCTGGAACTCATTATGTAGACCAGGCCGGCCTCGAACTCACAAAGAGTGAGTTCCCGGGTGCTGGGATTAAAGGCGTGTGCCACCATGCCCGGCTTGTATCTAATATTTTGATTAATCAATTTGTTCATTGTCCTGCTGGGATTTTCCTTAATCTGTTTACTGTTCTACTGGAAGGTAGGAGCAGCAGGGCAGGGATCTTGGCATTGGTTGGTGCATGGCAGTAAACAATACCCAGCTCTGTACCTTGTAGACACTCAAAAACTATTAAAAGAATGAGGGGTTGGGGAGATAGTTTAGCTGTTAAAGTGCTTGCTGATACAAGCATGAAGATCTGAGTTCAGTTCCTGGAATTCATGTAAAAAAGAAATGGTCTGTGTTTGTAATCCCAGCACTGGGGAGGTGGAGACTGGTAGAACCCTGAGTGTGTATAGCCAGTCTAGACTCCCTGGGGAGCTCCAGTTCAGTGAAAGACCCTGCCTCAAAAAACAGGAGGATTTTGATCAGTTATTAAAGAGATGTGTCCGCTTAGCAAAGGGACAATAAAAATCGATCTTCTGGATTATAGGCAATAAAGCTAACAATAAACCTTATTTAACAAATCATAAAAACAAACAAGGTGAATGGGTGCCTGAGGAACAATAACCTCAGGTTGACCTCTGGCCTCCACACTCACACACGAATACATACATACACAAAGAAAAGAATGAAAAGATGGAACATAGGGAAGGGAGCGAGAAGTAAATCAAAAGTCCATGAGAGGGGCTTGGGGTACAGCTCAACAGCAGAGTGTGTGCTTAGCATGCAGAAGGCCTGGAGTTCATCCCTGTCACCACTGAAAAAAGGAAACAGGCTGAGAATGGGGGCTGCATGCCTGTAATACCTGTACTCCAGAGACTGAGACAGGAGGATTGTTGTCAGTTCTAGGTTAGAATGGGGCTACATAATGGATTCTAGGCTAGGCTGGGCATGTTGAGACCTTGTCTCAAAAAGAAAAACCAAACCCAAACCCAACCAAAAGAAAACAAAAGGGCTGGAGAGATGGCTCAGAGGTTAAGAACATTGGTTGTTCTTGCAGAAAACCTGGGTTCGAATCCCAGCACCCACACGGCAGCTAACAACTGTCCGTAACTCCAGTTCCAGGGGATCCGACAGCCTCTTCTGTCCTCCGTGGACATTGCACGACAAGGGTGCACTTACCTACATGCAGGCAATATACCCATACACATAAAATAAAAATAATAAAATACTTAAAAAAGAAGAAAACAAACACAATGAGGGCAGGTAAAGGCGCCTGTTTCCAGCCTGAGGACCTGAGTTGGGTCCTGACTCAAGTGGTATAGAGAACCAATTCCACATGGAGTCCCCACCCCAAATAGATAGCTAAATAAGTAACATTTAAAGAAATCTTATTTTTTATTTTTACAAGTGTATTGCCTGCATGTGTGTAAGTGCACCTGTATCATCCAAAGCCCGGGGTGGCCAGAAGAGGGCGTCGGATACCCTGGAACTGGAGTCACCAAGGACTGTTAACGTCCATGTGGGTACTGGGACTCGAACCCAGGTCCTCTGCAAGGGCAGCCAGTGCTGTTAACCGCTGAGCCATCTCTCCAGCCCCCTAACATGTATTTTTTAAAAAAACACACAAAATGCTCCAAACAAAAACCAGAAGCTCAGGGCAAGCTCGGAGCTCTCTGGAAACAGGCAGGGGTAAAGGTGGAAGCGAAGGAGGGCGACGACGCGTACGAAGGGGCGTGGCGAGGGCGGAGGCGGGGCGGAGCCAACCGGAAGCGGGGGCGGAGGCCCAGGAAGTGACTCCCCCTGCTGCGCTCGGGAGACTTCTGCGGGACTGGTAAGCTGAGGGGCTGTGTTCCTGAGCTGCGGCTACCCGGCGCTGGACGATGGAGAACGGAGCGGTGTACAGCCCCACCACGGAGGAGGCCCCGGGCGCCGGCAGGGGCTCGCGCAGCGGCCTGGCCGCCTACTTCTTCCTGGGCCGGCTCCCTTGGCATCGGCGCATCCTCAAGGGCTCGCAGCTGGTGAGTCCGCGGGGCGGTGGAGGGCCAGCCGCCCCGAGAGATGCCGAGGGTCAAGCCCGGCGGGGCCCGGGGGTTCGGAAGGATGCCCGGCGGCTGCTAGCTGTGGTTACTCAGGAAGCTGCCATTTCCACACCCCAGTTCCTTCCCTCTGTACCTGGGGAAGGGGCCGCTGCTTTCCGCCTCAACCCTTGTCCTGGCCGCCGCTCCTCCCAGGCCCCTTTCCACCTGGTCGCCCCCTCTCCCCCATCTCTCCCCAGGCCAGTCGGGATCTCCATCCTGTTTAGCAGGCCCCGGGAAGGAGACCCGAGTAGCCACTTTTACCCTCTGCGGCTTTCCCCTCTTCTCTCAGCTGATACTCTTCTGTTATCGCCAAGTGTGCTTGTGTTTAGTGCTTTCGGTTTATCTTTCTTGGCTTTTGTGGTTTTCCGGATGCTAGTCCCTTTAGAGCAGTTTAACTTGTTGGACAGTCGTGTGTGGGTTCGAGGTAGAAAGTCCAAGGGACAAATTCTTGGTTCCTGCGAGAACTTGATCACGGTAGGCTTCTCTTTTCATTTCACTGACTCAGTTTTATTTGTGGCAGTTACATACCATAGCCTTATCGTGAAAATATCAAAGCATCTTAGAGATTTAAATTATGATTCAGATTATACTCGTGTTGTGCCTTGGGGTGCTGTCCCAGCTGTGGATGGGTATTACTTTCTGCAAGAAGACAGTTTTAGGAAGATATAGAATGTTTAGAATGTTTATAGATTTAAAAAAAAGTCATCTCAAGTAAAAACAACTCATTGGTTTCTTTGGGAAGAACTTAAATTCTTAAAACTTGCTATGACCAGAACTTAAATTCCTGGAACTCAGATGACCTACTTTGATGGAGTAGAAAAACAGTAGTCAGAAAACTAGCACTGCTTTTAGTCACCAGAATGATTAAAACTGGGAATGATGAGGAAATCATTTGGAGATAGGTGATAAGGTTTGTGGAACCCAAGAGGTTCTGGTCCTGTGTCCCCTCCAGATTCCCTCTGGGAGTGTCCATAGTGGGCTTTAGGTTCCTAGGAGGACTCATTGTAGAACAAGTTCCTTCTACCTAGATGGCTGTGGTTCCAGCTCCCTCCCGCCTTCTCATCCACTTCTTCACAGGGTCCCGTGTAGTCCAGGTTGGCTTCAAACTCACCTTCCATACTCGTTTCAGGCATCTGACGCCCTCTTCTGGCTTCTTGGGCATTGCAAAACACTCATACACTAAATTAAAAAATCTTTAAAAGATTTATTTATTTTTATTTTATGAGTGTTTACTTGTGTATAAGCAGTACCTATGGAGACTAGAAGAGGACGTTGGATCCCTGGAGTTGGTGTTACAGACCCTTCGTTAGCTGCTATGTAGGTGCTGAGAACTGAATCCTGGTCCTCTGCAGGAGCAGCCAGTGCTCTTAATGGCTGAGCCATCTCTCCAGCCCATAAAATGTTAAAAGCTAGAGTAAAACTTTTTATTTCTTTATTATCGTTTAGCAGACTGTAATTCCTTATTTTCAGAGTAGAACACAACTGGACATTTTGCTGGTAGACTTTTTACTAGGATCAAAAAGGTCAGTTTGCCTTGGAAACGTTGTTAGAGTTTCCTGTGTGTTTTCCTTCATTCCTAAGGAGAATAGGAACAATATGAAAACTACTGTCTCTTTGTGAAATTAATTTGTTTCTTTATGGGGAACTTGTTATGTTACAGGCATGCTTTCTTTAATATGGAGTTTTAAAATGGTTTTTCATTGTAATGGTTGCCTTTTTGTTCCTGCTTTGTTTCAATAATGTCTTACCTATTAATAACAGTATACTACAGAGATGTCTTACCTATTAATAATAACAAACAGTATACTACAGAGCTACCCACAAAATCCCAAGGACGTTATAGATGAAGTCTATAAAAATTCATCTGATCTGGGGATATGGGAAAGATTTTCTTTCCCTTAACTTAAACTCTGCCTCTAGGTTGTGTTTGTTGATTTATTTTAAAAATCTAAATCGAATTTCAGTGCTCTAATAAGGAAACAAGGGTGTGAAGAAACAAATTCAGAAGAGGAGGCACAAGTGTGGTAACAAGGACCCTTCAAACAGGGAAATTATATTCAAGATGAATATACATTGTTTTGTTATTCTGGATTCTTAAATCGTAACAGATTTTCCAAGATCCCAAAGAGATAGGAAGTCTGTTCTAAACCACTGGACTTGGGAGATTCTAGCATTAGAATCATAAGAGGTTGAGTTGGACTACCTCTGAAGTTCATTCTACCCTTAAGATTTCCCTCAGACCTGAGACAGCAGTAGACTTGCTGTTACAAAGCTAAATACCATGGGGTACAGGGTGAACCTGCACACCAAGGAGATGAGATAAAAGGGCAAAGCTTGCTTGTTCGGGGAGTTACATAGCTGTGTTTGCCATTCAGATCTGACCTGAATTTTGTCAAAAAAGTTGAAGGACCGCCTCGCTGTCACATACCCTTCCAGAGCTGTAGACTATATGAGTAGTTGAAAAGTCAATGTAAGGAGTTACTGGATTCTTGAATTTTATGCAGTTAATTTTCTGGTTAATTCTGTCCTTGGCATTTGTCCTTGTGCTCCTGTTTTATTCTTTACTTTTAAAATATTTGATGATGAGATACTCAAGTTTAGTGTTTAAATGACTATGTGAACAAATACGATTTTAAAATTTTTGATTTAATTTTGTTTAATGTGTATGTGTTTTCTCATGTGTGCATAGTGTATGTGTGTGCATGCTATAGTGTGAATGTAAAGGTCTGAGAAGAACTTTGTGGAGTTGGTTGTCTCTGTGTGTGTGTGTGTGTGTGTGTGTGTATAAATTTTTTGGGGGGGGGGAGTCTTTTTGAGACAGGATCTCCCTATAGCCCCAGCTGGCCTGGAACTCGATATGTAGATGAGGCTGGCCACAGAGATCCCCCTGCTTCTGCCTCCTCAGTGCTGGGACTAAAGGCATGCACTACCACACCCAGCTCTCTCCCTCCATCGTTATGTGGGTCCTGGGGATCAAAATGAGGTTTTCGGGCTTGTACAGTAAGTACATGTATAACTGCGCCATCTCGCTGGCCCTCTCCCCCCAGTCAGTATGACTTTTTTTAAAAATGGATTTATATAATCTAAGATCTTTATAGATTACATATATGGTTGAAAAATTACTTACGGTTGGTGAATATAATACTGTGAAACTGAATTGTTATCCAAAATGAATTCATGTTTTTAATTGAAATCTACTAGGCATGGTGGTGTAGTGTAATCCTAGCACTCAGGAGATAGGAGGATCTTGAGTTCAAGGCCAGCTTGGGGCATAATATAGTGAGACTCTGACTCAAAAACAAAGTACTTAATAATTATATATTTTTTTATTTTATTTTCTGTTTACAATTAAAGCTATAAAGACATGTTTATTCCATTTTATAATCTCCTACAAATCTATTCTTACATGCTCATATTTTCTTTGGTGAGTTTTTATTTTCTATTTGAAGGAGCTGTTTTGTCTTAGAGAGTTGATATCTGACATCCTAATTGCATGCTCATTAGTTGGTGCAGTGACTTATATGTGTGTCATTTTTCTCTTTCCAACAATCTTTCATTGTGTCTATGGTGCTAGGTTAGCCTTGATGTCTGGCTGAACAGTTCTGCAATTATAGGCATTCTTCAGGTGAGCAGTTTGCTTTGGGCTTCACCAGTGATTTTAGCATTTTAAATTATAAGTAGTGTTACTCTATAAATATCAAGAAGCACCTGGATCAGAAGCAGATTTTTTTTCTTTTTTCTTTTGTTTTAAGACAGGGTCCCACTATATAGACTTAGTTGGCCTGGAACTCAGAGAGATCTGCCTGCCTCTGCCTCCTGAGTGCTGGGATTAAAGGTGTGTGCTGCCACACCTAGCTTCAGAAACAGTTTTAAAAATGGATAGTCCTTCCATTAATTTAAACTTGAAAATTGAGCCTTACTACATTGAAATGCACTGTTTTTACCTTGATAAAGATGCATAATGTCAACAGCCAGAGCACTGATCCAAGTAAATCTTGGCTTAAAGCAAGGAAGGCCTAGCTTGTTCTTTAGACAGGTTTTTTTTTTTTCTTTTTGGTATTTTTGAGACAGGCCCTCCCTGTAGCCCCAACTGACCTGGTACTCGCTATGTGGACCAAGCTGGCCTTGATCTCATAGAGGTCCACCTGCCTCTGCCTTTCAAGTGCTGGACTGAAGGCATGTACCACCATGCCTGGCTTGGCTAGACAGTTTGTAAGTTTGAATTTTACTTAGAACTATGAATTAAAGTTTTTTTGTGTATGTGTGTGTGTGCGTGTGTGTGTGTGTGTGTGTGTGTGTGTGAGAGAGAGAGAGAGAGAGAGAGAGAGAGAGAGAGAGAGAGAGAGGAGAGGAGAGAGAGAGAAGGCTAGGGGCCAATTGCTGGGTGTCTTCCTCATTTGTGCTCCGTCCTTTTTTAAAATTTATTTTTATTTTATGTGTATGAGTGTATTGCCTGCATGTATCTAAGTGCACCTATGTGTGCAGTGCCCTCGGAAGTCAGAAGAAGGCATTGGATCTCTGGAACTAGAATTACAGGTGGTTGTTAGCAGCCAGGTAGATGCTGGGAATTGAACTCTAGTCCGTTGCAAAGCAACCACTGAGCCACCCCTCTAGCCTCAGCCCTATTTTTCTTAGATATTTCCCTGAACCTGAGTTTGCCGTTTTGGCTAGACTGTCCAGCCAGTGAGCCCCAGGGATCCTCCTGTCTATGCTTTCCCAGTGCTGGGATTACAGATAGGTGCTATTGTAAACCCCCCCCCCCTTTTTGAAACATTTTTATGTATCCCTAGCTGGCCTTGAACTCCTTGTGTAGCTAAGACTGGCTGTGAATTATGTTCACCACCATATTCAGCTTCTGTCTTCTTCCCCTCTCTTTTAATATGGGTTCTTAGGGATCCAGCTTCCAGTTTGCACAGGAAGCACTTTAGTGGGCCATCTCCCTAGAGCTTTATGGTTTTTTGTTGTTTAGAGATGGGTCTCATATAACCCAGACTAACCATGAATTCAGTGAGTAGCTGGAGGTATCCTTGAACTTCTGCCACTGTCCAGGGTTTACAGGGGTGCACCACTCTGCCCAGTTTTGTTTTGGGTTTTTGAGAAAAGATCTCACACTGTAGCTCAGGCTGGCCTTGAACTCAACAGTAATTTTATAGATCATGTGTTCTAGTTAATGGCAAACATTAAACAGCTTTTATGAAAAAATTTGAGTAATAGATTGTTAAGTGATAGGGGACTAACATGAGTATCATTCTCAGAAGCATAATTTCATCTGCAAACTTGAGGGTGGGAAACTCTTCTTCAAATGTCCCCTCAATTCTAAATGCTTGATGTTTCCTCTAATTAAATCTGGGTAGATGTATTTAGAAGAGCTGGACATTGGGCAGACTGTTGTTAGGCACTTAGTTTAATACTCACTGAGCAGTCTCTAATGTGATGAACCCCATGCTATTAAGAACAGAAGTTTTTACCAAAAAATAATGGTGAGCTTTTACCACATAAGGGCCTTCCTGCCTCTGACCACTTTTCTTGAAATTCTTGTCTCAGCTAACTTATTTATTTCAAAAGTTATCTCCCCCCCAATAAAAAAACTAAAAATATGATTAAGTAAACTCCCCATCCCCCCTCCTGAGAATCACGTCTAGGCATCACTTTAAGATAAATAGTTTGTTCTATTTTTACTTGCTTTGAAAGTTTTCCTAATTTTTAAAACACATCCTGACTTGCTTCTTCTGCTAATTGTTCTTTTCCCTTCTGCCTCTTAAGCTTTGGAGCTCCTTCTGGCCCCTTTCTTGGGTTTCTCTTTACATAGCCACACCCACTTCCTTCCCATTCCCCTCATTATCCCCATCCAGTTTGGTCAGTTCCCTTATTATCCCTGTGGACTCAGTGCAAGTTTTTGCCTTCAGGAGTCTGTCCTTTCTCATTTCCCAACGGGAATGGCCTCTTCCTAGCCATGTGTCTTTCAACCCTAGTTTGAGTCTTGCATTTCCATCCATCTTTCTCCAGCTACTGGGCATTTCCCCCAAGATTTTCTGAGCTTATATATGACTACTTAATTGTGTAGTGTAGAGTATTGACTTGTTACTGTGCCTTGTACAGCGATCCTATTACTCTGTGGTTATATGCTCACATGCACATCACACTGTTGGTTGCATAATACAGGTACACTTAGTACTGGAGATGGAGCAGTGCCGAGAGTGATTATAAAGGAAGGGTAGTGGCCTTTGAGGTACGGAGGCAGGGCAGAATTTCATGCCCGCAGCTTGTAGTGCTGAATTCTTGGCCTTTAGAACTGGGGATCAGAACTGTAAGTGTCCAGCCTTGTACCCCTTCATTCACTCGGGGTGGCCAGGTAGAGCCTGCCTCATAATACTGCCCTGAGGTTGTGGGTCGTTGGAACAGGTAGATCCATAGAACAGGCACACTGGTGGAGTAGTCTGTACCTGTGCTGCAGGTGTGGCTTCATCATCACGTGGCCATACAGAGGAGAGCCCCTGGCAGTCTCATCTCTATAACGCCAGCGGCTCAAGAGCAGCCAGACCTAAACCTCAGTTGAGAATTTTCTCACAGTCATTTGCCCCCCAGTTTCATGTAATCCAGGCTAACTTGGAATCATATATAGTCTAGGATGACTTCTGCCTCCACCTCCCAAATATTGGGGTTATAGGGGTGCCCTATCATGTCTGGTGTCATTTGACCTTTACATAAATAGATGTATTTTTCAGATTTTTCCTAAACTCTTAAAACTTGGATAAAATTAAAATAGACTACAACAAATAGTATTAGATATTTAGTATTCATTACGCTGTCATCCTGGAAATTCATGCTGTAGTTAACATCATAGGAGATTAAGGAAACATGTTCCATGATAGTCTTCCGGGATTTGTCTTTGCATGTCACTTGAGTCCTGTGGTGTAGGGGTGTGGAATGCCTCACCTAACCTGTCTGAGGGAAGTTGTTTGGGATGTGTGGGACTACTTCATGCCTTGTGAATTACAGGGAATCAGAGCATACATCTTTTCATTTGTGAGGTAGAAGAGTGGGACTCGTATGTACTGCTTTGAATTTGATCCTTTTTTTTCTGTTTACTTTTTATTTTGAAGTGATGGTAGATTAAAAGGAAGGAAGTTATAAGTAACAACAAAAATAAGTTAGGAAATTATTTATTTATTTATTTTTGAGGCAAGGTCTCCTGTATCCCAGACTTCTGATGCTCCTACCTCTACCTCCTGAGTACTGTGATTACAAGCATGCACCACCATGCCTGTGTGGTTTATGCAGTGCTAGGAACTGAACCCAGGGCTTTGTGTTTGCTAGGCAAGTGTTCCACCAACTAAGCTAACATCTCTGGCATGGTCAAAATATTTTATAATATCCGAAGTACTTACTTGTGTGGGCCTGTGGGGGAGTCATTCTGTGCAATTTTATCACATGTACAGCTTCCCATAGTCACCATACTCAAGATACAGAGCTGCCCATTGCCACACGGCTTCCTTGAATGGAATCACACCTTCCCAAAGCCCTTGACCACTGCTAATTTGTTCCATTCAGAGAATTCTATGTAAGTGAAACCATACATAACTTTTGTTTTGTTTTGGTTTTTGAGACAGGGTCTTCTGTAGTCAGAGCTATCCTGGAACTCTTGACCCTCCATCTCTCAAATGCTGAGATTTATTATGGTTGCATGCATGCCATGGGGCATATGTGGATGACTGAGGACAACTTTCAAGGGTTGGTTCTTTCCTTCTACTATGTGAAATTCTGGGATTGAACTCCCGTTGTCAGGCTTGCCCAGTACTCACTGAGCCATCCCTCCAGACCCCTACCTGTAACCTTTTAAAGTTGAATTTTTCCTCCCAGTGTTGGGTATTGAATCCAGGGCTTCATAAATGACAGGCATGCACACTGCCAGCTGACCTACATCTCCAGCCCCTGAGATTGGACTTTTTTGTACTTTGTGTGATTCTCTAGTCTGGATATTTTGTGCCTGAAGTTCATTTAACCACTGAAGAACATCTGCATTGTTTCTAGTTTGGGACCATATGAATAAAATTGTCATGAACACTCATTCCTTTGTTTTTTTCCTCAGATACAGCTTTCATTTCTCTGGAGAACATGCGTAAGAGTGCTGCTAACCCTTCTCTGAGTGCTGTACTGTTGACATTTTTAATGGAAATGGGGGGGCACTAGTGTGTGCTGTGAAACACAACTCTTCATGTTCCCCGCCACTGAGCTACAGTCCCAGTTCCTGTTTTTTGTTGTTTTATTGGTTTTTTTCCCCCTTGTTTGTTTCTTTGAGTAAGGGTCTCATTGTAGCCCAGGCTGTCTTTAATCTCCAGCAGATCCTCCTGCTTCAGCCTTCCAAGTGCTGGGTCTATAGGTGTGTACCACCACTCCAGCTTGGACTTTTGGTTTGTCATTCTGTGTCTAGCTGCTTCTGGCCCCACTGGGGTGAGGTGGCATTTCCCTTTGGCCTATGACTTGTATCATCAGCTCTTTGGATGGTTTGGGCACCCAGAAGGAAACTCCCCGAGCTTTCATAAAACCTGCCCAAGTGAACTGCTCTGTCTTCTTCCACGTTCTAAAGTGTCAGAACTCCAGCCCTGAGCCCTGACTCCTTTACAGAGCTATTTCTCCTCCTCTCTTCAGACCCACCCAGTAAATGGTTTCTGCTTAAGCATTAAACATACTTAATGCTGTCATCTTGAATTTCCCTTCCTTTGACCTCTTCTACTGCATCCCTACCTGGCCACACCTCTTGCCTCTTAGTTCTAGTCCCACTGCCTTGTCTTCCCCTCACTTTGTCATATACGAGCTGCTACCTAGCTTTTCTGCGAGACTGAAATTCATTCTCTCTCTCTCTCTGTCCCCCCTTCCCTCCCTCCCACCCACCTGCCCTTCCTTTCTGACAAGTTCTCCCTGTAGCTCTGGCTGGCCTGGAACTTGCCATATAGACTAGGCTAACCTCTATTTCAGAGAGCTCCCCCTGCTCCCCTGCCTCTGTCTCCTAGGTGCTAGGATTAAAGGCCGTACCACCACAGCTGGATCAGACTGGAATTTCCTTGACAGCAGCAATCTTCTTGTAGCCCAGCCTAAAGTAGGCAGGTACTCAATGTTTTTGACCTTTAAATAGCATTTAGCGCATGTGGTTACTCTCATGGAAATACTGTTCTTGTCTCCTACTTCATGGTCTGCTGCTCATGGTGGCTCTTGCTGGTGTCTTCCCTTTGCAAACTAGACACTCCTCAGTTCTGCATAGGCCAGCTGACTTCTTTGGGGGTCCTCTCGCCTTCTCACTTGGCTGCCTCCCACAATTGTTATGTGTACCCACACTTCTCTCTCCCCTGAGCATCAGACCCATGTCTCCATTTGCCTCCCAGTGTCTTCACTGACTCTCCAATTGCAGAACTTTTTTGGAGACAGGGTCTTGTGTATCCCAGACTGGTCTCTAACCCATTCTGTAGAGAGGCTTCTGCTTCCACATCTCAAGAGCTTGGTTAACAGGTGTGAGCCATCACATCCAACAGTCACAGCACTTTTATAACCAAATTCTTTGCTTGTCATCCTTGTCTACTTATTTATTAATTTATTTATTTAGGAGCAAGATCTTTTGTGTTCCAGGTTGGCCTCAAACTTAGTATGTGACTGAGAATGACCTTGAACTTCTGATCTTCCTGCCTCTACCTTTTGAGTGTAGAATGCAGGCATGCTGGGATTATATGGCACCTTTCCTGGTTTATGTGGAACCAAGGATGGAGCCCAGGTCTTTACTCATGCTAGACCAGCACTCTATCAAACTGGCCTTTGTCCCCAGCCCTGACCCTTGCCTCTCAGGAAAAGGAAAAGCTGATTGTTTGGTGAGGCAGCAGAATAATTAATACCACAGATAGAGAGTAGCTCAGTGCTGTTAAAATGCACCTGTGGGGCTGGAGAGATGGCTCAGTGGTTAAGAGCACTGGCTACTCTTGCAGAGGACCCAGGTTTGGTTCCCAGCACCCATATGGCAGCTAACAACTATCTATAACTCCAGTTCCAGGGGATCCGATGCCATCTTCTGACCTCCTTGGACATTGTATGACACAGGTGCACTTACATACATGCAGGCAAACCACTCATACACATAAAATTTTTAAAAAATTGTACCTGCATTTTACAAAGTTCTACGTTCATCTGAGTTAACCATTCTCTGTTGACTGCACAGCATCTGATCCACACCTGCCACCCATAGTCTCCATAACCAGTAAGGGCCTCTTTTTTATTTTTATTTTTAGATAATAATAACCTTGAATTCTGGATCCTCCTCCTTCAGTTTCCCAGGTGCTAGGATCACAGACCTGTGCTTCTCATGAACACCCCTGCATCTTACCTTTATTTTCAGTTGAGGTGTGTTTTTCTCATACCAGATTATACTACTAATGCTTTTAATTAAATTAAAGATTACACTGAAGTTGAATGTAAGAAAGAATTGTTCTTTTTAAAAATATTCTTATTTATTATTTTTATTTTATGTGTATGCATGTATTGCCTGTGTGTAGGTAGTAGGTGCACCCATGTCGTGCAGTGCCCGAGGAGAACAGATGTGGCTGCCGGATCCCCTGGAACTGGAGTTACAGACAGTTGTTAGCTGCCATG
>NW_008352162.1:0-290 GCF_000622305.1 Nannospalax galili | reverse complement strand
TGGTTCCTTTTCATTATCCTGGTTCCTCTAGTTATGTCTGGATGCATACTCGCTTATAAGGATTTGGTGCTAGGATCCACATATAAGGGAGAACATAAATCATTTGTTTTTCAGAGTCTCTTAGTATAATAGTTTCTAGATCCATCCATTTACCTGCAAATTTCATTATTTCATCTTTCTTTACTGCTGAATAGAATTCCATTGTGTAAATGTACCACATTTTTGTTAACCACTCGTCCGTTGAGGGGCACTTAGTTTGCTTCCATCTCTTAGCTATTGTGAAAAGAGCA
>NW_008352161.1:0-512 GCF_000622305.1 Nannospalax galili | reverse complement strand
CTAATATACCATCTGTATATCTGTCATCTATCTTTCTATCTCTCTCTCTCTCTCTCTCTATCATCTATCTATCTATTGCTATCTAATCTATCATCTGTATATCTATCTATCATCTATCTGTCTATCTATCTATCTAACTATCATCTATTTAATCTATCATTTATCTATCTATCATCTTCTATCTCATCTATCATCTGTATATCTGTCTATCTAATCTATCATCTGTATAGCTATTTATCTATCATCTATCTATCTAAGCATCTATCATCTATCCTCTTCTACATATCTAAATATTTATCATCTATCTTTATGTATGCATATATGTATGTAACTATCTAAGCATATATGTTGTATTTTCTGTCATCTACATATCTTTATATTCGTCATCTACTTTATATATATGTAGTATGAGTATATCTATCATCTATTACCTATCATCTATCATGTATCATTTATGTATCTATATATTTATCATCTATTTATCACTATATCTATGTATCTATGTATCTGTG
>NW_008352159.1:0-883 GCF_000622305.1 Nannospalax galili | reverse complement strand
CCATGTGCACGTAAGTGGGGTAGGTGACACCACCATGTGCACGTCAGAGGGTGCAGGAGACACGACAATGTGCACGTCAGTGGGGAGAGGTGACATGACCATCTGCTCATCAGTGGGGTTACGTATCATGACCATCTTAAGGATAGAGAGGGCAGGTGACACGACCATGTGCATGTCAACGAGGACAGGTGACAAGACCATGGCCATGATTAAGAGGGCAATTGAAACGACCATGTGCACATCAGAAGGGTCACATGACACGACATTGCGTAAGTCAGTCTGGGCAAGTGACACGACCATCTGCACGTCAGAGTGCGCAGGTGAAATGACCATCTGCATGGTAGAGGGAGCATGTGACACGACCATCTGCTCATCAGTGGGGTTACGTATCTAGACCATCTTAAGGATAGAGAGGGCCGGTGACACGACCATGTGCATGTCACCGAGGACAGGTGACAAGACCATGGTCATGATTAAGAGGGCAATTGAAACGCCCATGTGCACATCAGAAGGGTCACCTGACACGACATTGCGTAAGTCAGTCTGGGCAAGTGACACGACCATCTGCACGTCACTGGAGACAGGTGACAGGACGATCTGCATGTCAGAGTGGGCAGGTCACAAGACCATCTGCACGTCTGAGGTGGCAGGCGACACGACCATCTGCAAGTCAGACTGCGCCGGTGACACGATCATGTGCACCTCAGAGGGGGCAGATGACATGACCATCGTCACGTCAGAGTGTGTAGGTGACACGACTATCTGCACGTCAGAGGGGGCATGTGACATGATATCTGCACATCAGGGGGGAGGTGACACGACCATCTGCACATCACTGGAGACAGGTGACAGGACGATCTGCATGTCAGAGTGGGCAGGTCAC
>NW_008352158.1:0-438 GCF_000622305.1 Nannospalax galili | reverse complement strand
AGGCAGAAGCAAGTGGATCTCTGTGATTTCAAGGCCAGCCTGGTCTACATAGCGAGGAGTTCCAGGACGGCTGGGGCTACAGGGAGACCCTATCTCAAAATGACCAAAAAGAAAAAAAAACAAAAACCAAAAAACACGGCACTATGGGGGCTGGAGAGATGCCTCAGTGGTTAAGAAGAAGGGCTGTTCTTGCAGAAGCCCTGGCTTCAAATCCCTGGATCCACATTGCATCAAGCAACTGTCCATAATTCCAGTTCCAAGGACTCTGACACCCTCTTATGACCTCCATGGACACTGCAGAACATGGGTGCACTTACATATATACAGGCAATGCATGCATACACATAAAATAAAAATAATAAAATATTAAGAAATAAAAACATACTGTGCTAACTTGTAGGTGTAACTTGAGTGCTCACTGATTTTACAACGGCAGGG
>NW_008352157.1:0-316 GCF_000622305.1 Nannospalax galili | reverse complement strand
TTAAGAAAGAAATAAAAGTATTCCTGGAATTAAATGAAAAGGACAAAAAAATCAAAAAGTCAAATTAAATGAAAAGGACAAAAAATCAAAAAATCGGAAAGCACACAAATAAATGACATAACACTACAACTCAACACACTTGAAAAGCAACAGCAAACAAAATCCAAACCTGCAGACAAGAAGAAATAACAAAAATTAGGGCAGAAATCAATGAAATTGAATCAAAGAAAACAATACAAAGGATCAACAATTCCAAGAGCGGGTACTTTTAAAAGATAAACAAGATTGACAGACCGCTAGCCCAATTAACCAAAAG
>NW_008352156.1:0-450 GCF_000622305.1 Nannospalax galili | reverse complement strand
TAAATATTGTGTTTGTATGATGTATACTATGATTTCTGAAAACCTAGGCTATTTGAATATGCTAACAGCTAACTCTGGAGGGAAATTGTGCCCGTTTCACTTCAGACTTAATCCTGTTCTTTAGATCTAAAAGATGTTTTCTGCCTAATGTCTCTTACTTGCTGTTTCAAACTAATGTAGTATAGGCTAAAAATGTGAGAAGCTGACTCAGGGCAGAAACTGGTCCTTTCTGTTCAGACTCATGCTAGTTCTCACAAACTTCTGTTCTCAAGAATTCTCCAGGTTCAGACTGACCCTCTGACTCCATGAGAGGAACTGATAGCAACTTGAATGTTTTAGTGCCTTGGCATGCAAGATTTTCTTTGGTTAAAAGGGCTTCCACCTCAAGGGTTGGCCTCATTGGGTTCCTGACAGGGGGACCTAATCTAAATTGATCATATAATAATAATA
>NW_008352155.1:0-295 GCF_000622305.1 Nannospalax galili | reverse complement strand
AAACTTTCAGAATACTGAAGCTGGAGGCTTACTGAGAGGTCCTTCAAGTGAACTAACTAGTCAGGAAGGAAACTGAAAAGATGTCTATGTGCAACTCTGGGACGGAATTCTCTGATTGGGACATGCTGCAGTGAAACATACCACCACATGAAACCCATGATCAGCTTAGCTCTGTGCAGTATGCCCATAAACACATGGTGCATTGTCCATAGTAGATCTGCAGCATTGCCACTGACAGGGCAAAAGATTCTGTTGTTCCATTTCTTGCATCAAAAAAAAAAAAAAAAAAAAAAAA
>NW_008352154.1:421-735 GCF_000622305.1 Nannospalax galili | reverse complement strand
ATGAACAGCAGACCCCAATCTTATCTAAAGGAATATTGACAACTGAATGCTACTAGAGGAGCAACAGCTAACCTTCCTAAAACAAAGTCCTCTAGATAGGCTGACTAGATTCATCAGATGGACAATTAGTGGGGAACGGCTGGGGGTGCCGACAATGCAGCAGGCAGTAGCAGGGATATCAGAGTATAAGGGCTCTATTGGGGGGAGGGAGGCTATGGGAGGATGCCATCTGGGAAGTGGGCGTATAGTTGAGTAAGATGGTTTGGGATGTTCTGTGTGATACACACACACACACACACACACACACATGTGCA
>NW_008352154.1:0-333 GCF_000622305.1 Nannospalax galili | reverse complement strand
ATCTACCTGATGACTTTATTTCCATAACAGGTACTAAGGATCCAAGTATAACCGATTATGACTAGCAATCATCAGATACATAGAGATCACAGACACATGCGTAAATATCTAAGTGTTGGTCGCATTCAAAATGTAGGAAACAGGCCGGGCTAACAGTGTATTTTAAAATGAAATGGAGATCTTCTTTAAAGGGTAAAATCTCATTCAATTTTATGTCTTACAGGGTTTATACTAAGTTCAATATTGTATAACTGTGTTAATTCAACTGTGAACCTAGCCACTTGTGAAAGAGATGTATTCTTTCTCTGCAGTGTGTTACTGAATATGTTAAAG
>NW_008352153.1:2899205-2924018 GCF_000622305.1 Nannospalax galili | reverse complement strand
AAGTACTTGTCACATCTTAGTGCCCAGAACTTTTTTTGATTCAACACTATGCCAGAATGATTATTTTGAAACGTTTCCTGAATTCAGCTCAAAGCTTTTTATCATTCATGCAACCAACCAGAGTACAGAGTGGATTCTGACTTGTGTATGAGGGGAAGAAAACTCCAGCCACCTCTCATACACACAATAGGCAGAAACCATTTGAAATCAGTTCAGAGTAAATAAGGAATTCAATTTATTAAGTTGCTTATCTTCTTTGAGTCACATACAAATAAAACTAATCTAATATGTAATTTGCCTCCATATGAGCATAGTGTTTATTTTCTCCTTTGAATCACATATTGAAAGTGATATTGAAATCACTTAAACAAACTAGCTAGGATGGTAATTTTTCATTTTCCCTTATGTATAATCTATACTTGCAAACATTAATTTAACAATGAGCATCATCATTTATCTAACCATAGTTCCTGTGTTCATATTTGGAAGAATATTGTATGTATATGTCATTCATTCCCATAGGAAAATTTTTCTTTATTCTTAATACATTTATATATAATTACATACTATCATACTTTATGCAAAATATTATAGCTAATGTGTATATATATTTACACATGTCCATGTTTGTGTTTGCATATATATATATATATATAAACATCCGTATATCTGTATTTGGATAGAGAGTGTATGGAGTTTCAAATTAGAATACTAGCTATGATTTTTTGAGAAAATTAATTTTTATATCAAAAGTTTTCTTATATAAACTTCAGACATAAAAAGACCTAGATAATTTCACGGGTTAGGGTTGTAACACCCGACATATTGAAAACCATTGATGGTGCTGGTAAAAGCATTTAAGGCCTGAAAACTTCTGGAAAGCAATCAGAAGAAAACAAGCACAGACCAAAAGAATGTACACCTCCATGCATTGCATATGATATAGGATATAATAAGCTTATTTTGATTTTAGTAGTTATTAAAAAGTTGATAATATTTATTTACTTATCTACTTTTTTGTTATTCCTCTAGTCATTAGTAAATATCTACAAACTTTCTTCATCATTAGAAGACCATATTGTTTGCTTTACACATGCAGTATAGAAAGGGTAATGAAGCATTTTGTTGTTGAAACATTGCCATCCTGTAAGAGTGGCCACAGATAAGGTATGTAAGAGTCAGGAAGGGATCTGACAGAGAGTTTATTACAAGTATTTTCACAGCTCAACCAAATGCAAGAAGTCATTAGCAGAGGATCCAGGCTTCTGTTTTTGTTCTGGGCAGCCTAGTCTCTGAACATCAAGCTCTTTCAAAAAGAATTCCTCTCTGCTGATTCCTATAGTAATTACAGTCTTGAGAGGAAAAGATGCCTTAATTTACTTTTTTTATGTTAATACCCACAACATTTCTAGAAGTCTATATTATTAATGTCATTTTAGAGATAATGTAGGTTGTCTAAATTCTAACAGCAAATATGATGGATCTGAATTCTGATGACTTCCAACCTGATTCCACAGCCCATGGTGGTAAGCACTCTCATATACTAGCTACATAATGAGAAACCTAAGAAGCTACTCACTGGTCATTCTCAATGTGTTTTCTTTGCTTCAATCATACATACAATGAGAGTTAATCTCATGCTTAACCTTGATCAAGAATTCTAATCAGGCAATATACCACAAAGGGAGTAATAGTTTAAATTACCCATGCTGAAATTCGCATTTAATCAAAAAAAAAAACATTTATTGATTTTTTTCTACTAAGAGTTACTATGCTAAGCACCATATGAATCAGTGGAACTTGATAATAAAAATAATGCAGAAAAGAAATACAGCACAATGGTTTCCAGGCTAACTTCATCTACAGACAGTCAGTCTCAATTTTTCATCCAACATCTAATTAAAAAAGAAAGGGCAAGGACTCCCTATTGGTGCAGTGAGAGAATAAAACACATTTAAAAGGAATACTTGGTAATAGCCCCCATTCTTTCTTTTAGTTTAGTGTGTTTTTTGTCTCTCTCTGAGGTAGAAGGATATCATGTCAAAAACACTGAGATAACAGGTAAAAATAAACAGTAACTCATGTATTCTGGACCTGAAATTTCCTGATTTGAGCCTGAGCTTCTGTTGCTTATTTATCAAAGCTCTCCTTATTAATCAAGGCATATATTCAGCAGGGTCTTACTGACCTATCCAATTCTAATCCCTGTGTGCTTGTCTGATAAGATGTGGCTAGCTTTCCCTTGTCCTTCCAATCTCAAGTTTGCTAACTTTCCCTGGCAGATTTCTTTCGAAGAACTGACTGCTGAAGAAAGGTGTGTCTGTTACGGCTTACCTGACTACCATCATATCTAACGTAGTCAAACACAGTTAGCAGTAGAAACAGTTAAATCATTGATCTAGTCTAATTGTCTTGATAAATACAGAATAATTTCTGTTACAATTCACAAAACAAATCAAAACCTACTGATTTCTCCATCTTGCATTGTAGTCCAGTCTGCAATAGCACTGAATTCATAGAATGATTATGTAAAGTAAATGAATTGATATGTGTGGGAACTCAGATCCCTCTGTAAATACATGTGTAAATTCATAGCCTTGGCTACTGCTGTAGTTCAAATCTCAAATGCTGTCCCCAAGACGCATTTGTTAAAGAATCAATCCTCAGGTGGCACTATCAAAAACTGAAGTAACAATTGAATGTGGAAAACTAGTGCATGGGATTTGGGTCACTGAGGTTGTGCCCTTAGAGAGAATTGCAAAACCTTTGTTCTCTTTGCTTTTTCTCACTGTGTGTGAGATAAGCAACTTTACTTCACTGCCTGCTGGAGTCATAATGAAATGCCTCATCACAGGTCCAAAGCAGTGTGCTCTGTCAGCCACGGCTGGAACCCCGTAAATATGACTCAAATAACCTTAACTCATTTTCAGCTTATTATCTCAAATATTTATTTGGCAGTTGTAAGCTTATGAGCATAGCTACTGTTGCTTACATTTTGTGGTTTGTATCATCAGGAGAATGCAAAACATACATCCTAGGGAAAATTTCTTACTATGAAAATGGAATAACTTTTACATTTTGTTTGTTTTACAACTTTATTCCAATACATATAAAAATTAGACAAAACTGTAAGAAAAAAAATGAGAATTTATATTTTAAGGTGACAGAACAAAGGGAAACCTTCCTCTTCCTTCTCTGAAATTGGAGTAGCAGGAGAAATAGAAACACAGAATCTTCAATCATAATAAAACTCAGTACCATAATAGAGCAACACATGAGAGGCACTGCCAGAACAAGTCAAAGTTAGACCGAACACACTGTGGTCACAGGTACAGCAGACATGAAGGAAGCAGTGTTCCAGGCTAGGTGCCACACCTTGAGGGGTCAAAACCAGCAATTTGTTGGCAACAGCAAAGCCAGGGGGTTTAGGTTGCTAAGCGAAATTCTCAGGACTCCATTACAGAGAGAGATTAAAGCTGCTAGGATAGATGCAATTACTTAGAGATGCCATTACTAAGGGTCTCAGACAAGGATAAGCATAGGGGAGATCCTGTGCTGTGACCAAGGCTGTGGTGTGACTATATGCAGGCATAAGGAAGTGACATGAGGGTGGGGGACATGGCTCATTGCTTAGACCCTTTCATGAGAACCAGAGTTCTGATTCCCAGACCCTTCTAAATGACTAGCAGGTCTCTCAGCTCACCTATAATTCTAACCTTGGAAGGCAGAGACAGAATCCTCAGAGTAATGTGGCCCACAAGATTACGTACATCAGCAAACTCTGGTTTAAATTAAGAGACCCCACCTTATTAAATAAGGTGGAAGAGTGATTGAGCATACTGTACCCACACACATTCAAACATCATAATACATATGTATTACCCAAATAAACACATGAAAGTGGAAAAAGTCAAATATAAGCAATCATGTAGTCTATTGTTCTTCCTCTCTCTCTCCCTCTCTCTCTCTCTCTCTCCTCTCTTGTCTCATACAATCACAATATGCACACTTCTTATGTTCTAAATTTAAAGTTAGGGCCTTCCTCTATATTAATTACAAATAACTCGTAGATAAAGAAGGAAAATCATTAAAATGTGAGTAATCAGTCTTCAAAACAAAAGAGCAGACACAAAAATCAAAGAGGATAAATGGCATAAAAAGTGATGTGACATTGCTGAGGAAAAAGATTATGAAAAAAGTAAAGTGCACAGAAGCAAATGTCACATTAAGATGTGAAGAGACTAAACAAACAATAAATGACAGAGCTGGGGGCTGGACAGGTGGCTCAGAGGTTATGAATACTGGCTGCTCTTTCAGAGGACCTAGGTTTGGTTCCCAGCTCCCACATGGTGGGTAACAATGTTCGGAAACTCCAGTTCCAGGTGATCTGATGCCCTATTCTGACCTCCCCAGGCATTGCACAACATAGGTGCACTTACATACATGCAGAGAATGCACTCATCACTCATACACATTAAAAATATAATAAAATATTTAAAATAGATGACAGAGTTGCAAAATTAATGAGAAATTACTTAAAAAATGAAAGTGAAAAATATATAGAAACGTGACTCCACAAAGAAAACTAAATCAACAAGTATCTTTATTCATAATTGCGAATGCAGAAATTAAAAGACTTAATCCAAGTTCACAGATCTTACCATTTTACTATCCTGATTTGAGAGAAAAAAAATAAATATAATAGAGATAGAGATGGGAGGTAGGGAAAGAGAAAGGGAGGGAGGGAGGGAGAGAGAGAGAAAGGGAGGGAGCGAGAGAGAGACCTTGAAAATCCAGGAATTAATAAATACATAAATGAATGAATGAATGAATAAATAAATAAACAAATAAATAAATAAATACAATCCAGGAATTAATAAATACATAAATGAATGAATGAATGAATAAATAAATAAATAAACAAACAAATAAATAAATACAGATTGTTCTCAGACACACACATAAAACCATTGCCTTGCTAGAAACTGGGAAGAAAGAAGTCAAAGCAATCACAAAAGTGAAAAAAGGTTAAATAGAAACCCCACAGGAAAAGCTATATTGTTACAAACTCCAAAACAATAACTTGGGACCCAAATAATACTGCTTAAAATTCAGAAACAAATATACTAAATGTATAGTTGTTTAAGGGAAACAAAATGTGAAAGATCAATATTTCATTATTAAAATGCATTATAATATTGCTAGTCCATGATACACTTGTTTGCTTATTATTCCACAATTAAATATTCTAACATTATAATCTGGAATTTCATGATTTCCTTCTCTAATTCATTGCTTTTTATGAAAATAGACTACAGATATTAATGAAATATGAAATGAAGCTTTGGAGTCACAATGTGAGAGAATTACTCCTTTGTTAGTCTAAAGGCCAAGCATAATGCAATGTGTTTGATAGGCTTATGTGATGAACTGCACTGAATTGTGCTGAATACAAACAACAAGTTAGGGAAACAAAATAAAACAGCCAGAAGAAAATAAAAATGGATGGAGAGGAAAAGAAGGGAGAGCTAGCTGGAGGGAGGAGGGAAAGAAAGAAGATAAGAAAGCCAGGTAGGCTTAGGGTCCCAGGCAAAGACATTCACTACTTTGACATGATCTTACAAATTCAGAATTAAATACACGATGCTAGAAACCAATCACATGGTACAGCTGCCTAAGGCTGACTTCTATGGATCGATTTTCTAAAATAGTTCTTGCAATATTATCTTCATCAATTAATATTTATTGAGCAGCTCCTAAGGTACACAGCACATGAGCAGGTATGTATGATTAACTTCCTGTTCTTTCCCCTCTCTCTAGAAAATGAAGCCAGTACAACCTTCAAAATATCTGCCTGAGGGAGAAATGGACTTGTTCTAACAACCTGAACAAACATTATTTCAAGAACTAATTTTCCACTTATCTGCTTCTCCTCATCCATAGTTTCAGTAGTCTGTGATGTCTTGAGGCAATTTAAAACTGCAAGTCACTAAGCACAAAGTGGCACATTCAAGAGTGTATTTCATGTCCATTTCTCATGTTTAATGATTTATATTTTTAAATATCTTTAATAGAAATTCAGACAGAAAACCAGTAAATCCTACAATTTAGACAGTAAAGTTCACAAATTTTAAATCACTGATTTAATTTTCCTTGTTTGACTGGAGTTCAAACTTTCTGATAGTAATGACTATGTAGATCAGAATTGCTCTATCAAAAGTATCTTGTTATTAAAACTTAAATATACTCATGATAAAATCACTATATGAAGAAATAATTAAGTATAATACTATATAAACACAATGATTAGTACTTTATGAATATATAGATATGTGTGCTACAGGAATATTTCTGTTATACTGGTATGTAAAAACTATGTCTACAATGCCAGAAAGTTTAACAAATTATTTAATGCCTCCATCATTAATGTACCAATATAGTACTGCTCATTAGCTTACATTTAATTAAAACAGGAAAAGAAAATAAAAATTAAATTATAGTCTGCTCAGCATTTTCTTTTTAATTTTTCTTATTTCCTGACAACTTACTTTCTTTCTTCCCTAGGTGAAGAAAAAACAGAACAGTGTATTTGGCCCTTATTTTCTGACAGTCTCACTGTGTTGCACAGGCTGGCTCCTAATTTGTGACCCTCCTCTTTGGACCCCCTAAGGCTTATCCTATCATCCTTGCTTCAGAATTGTTTCCAGTTAAAGCAAATATTTGTTTCCATTAATGCTTATTGAGTGCAAGGTATTGCACAATAAAATGGATATTTATTGTATTTGTGTCTGAGAAGTATAAGCAGTTAGGGTAATCTTATGTTAGTTGAAGTGGGAGGTGTTTCTCCCCCAATATAAAACTGCTTATGAATAGGTAAAGCTAGGGTTATATCCCAGGTCTTTGAACTGCAGTGCTCATGACCTGAATTTCTACAACATACTCCCCTATTCCATTTTTACTTTGTGGTGGCAACTAACCTAAGCTTATACATTCTCTAGATATATGTGCTGTTTCAGCTACTACTTCCCTAATAACATAGACTACAGATAATATATTCTAAGTATATTGCTCATTCACTTCTTTAAAAGAAGGAGGGGAACTCACTGAACTACCATTGGTTATTTTATATACTCCATAACGGGTGTACTTCCATCCTGATTCAAGGCCTGTGTAGTGATTTGAACTATGTAAAGAGAAATTACATCTGGGACTTGAGACCTAAAGAAATGAGCACAATGGTTTTCCAAGTGCAAAGGCCGTAAATGACATAGCCCATAATATCCTAGCAAGCAAATCTACCTGAAACTGGAGTATGATTCTTTTCTAATCTGTCTGTTAGGATGATAGCTCTACAAGCTCTATGAAAAGAACATCACACAGGTATCGTACCAATGATAAAGCCATCTGATGTTCTTCTGGTAGGATAATGCTGATTTCATTTTTTGAAAAAACTCACATTGTACAACATTCAAACCTTTTGAAAATTTATTGTACCATTTTACAATGTAAAATGCTTGAAAATATAGTTCTGTAACATTTTACTGCTTTCTTTATTTCAACACCATGTTGTTTCTCCCATAATATTGTTTTAGAACAAAATTTGAAGAAAAAAAAAGTTTATTTATTTTATGGTAATTGCAGATGAATTCTTTTATCAAGTTTTTCCAGTGCTTTCCTATCTATAAGTTTCACTAGTTGATAACAGTATTGCTGTCCTATCATGTATTTTTGTAATAATCTTAATACCTAAATTGTTCTACAAAAATGAAACCAAACCTTGTGTGTCTTGATAGTAAATGGACGTAGAATGTTGCGAGTGGAACAAGGGCCACAATTATGATACAAATTAGGTTAACAGATTGATACACTTGGGGTTCTCCTAGAATCATAAATTACTGTCATCTCAACTATGTTTGCAAGCTTCTCTTGAGAACACTGCCTAAAAAAACAATATCATCTTCTCTTACAGTCAAAAACCAAGGAAATATGACATTAATGGTCCTTGAAGATTCCAGGTGATGGGGCTGGAGAGATGTCTCAGTGGTTAAGAACACTGGCTGTTCTTGCAGAAGACCTGGGTTTGAATTCCAGAGCCCACATGGCAACTAGCAACTGTCTGTAACTTCAGTTCCAGGGGATCCGACGGCCTCTTCTGTCCTCTGTGCGCATTGCACGACATGGGTGTACCTACCTACATGTAGGCATAACACTCACAACACATAAAATAAAAATAATAAAATATTAAAAACAAATCTTTGTGATTACAGGGAATACGTAACAGAAATAACAACTATGATGTGATTTATGTATTCATTCCACAAACAACCTTTTTTTTTTTTTTTGGTCTTTTTGAGACAGCATCTCCTGTAGCCCCAGCTGTCCTGGAACTCACTATCTAGACCAATCTGGCCTTGAATTCACAGAGATCTGCCTGCCTCTACCTCCAGAGTGCTGGGATTAAGGTGTGTGCCACCATGCCCAGTATACAAACAACCATTTTTATCTGTGCCCAAAAACATGCTGCAAAAATGTGTAATGACATTAGAGCCAAAGCAAGGATTTGGATCAATCCAAGGGAAATACTAACACAAAGCAACATGAGCCAGTGCTGGGTGGTAGGGAATCTCTTCAGGGCTCATGAGGGGAAGAGGTGATGTTTGGTGTCTGCTATGTTTGTAAGGGAGGTGTTTGGGTAGCTGCTCATACACAGTTAGATGCTGAGAATGCAAATGCGGGAGGAAGAGGAGAAAACAAACAACACTTCACTTCTGAATGAGTACTGTGGAAAGGGGACCAAGGGAGTCTCTCGAAAGGATATGGGAATTCGATGAGCTGAGTGTTGTGAGCAGAAAGTGGGGTAGAAAGTGGAGCAGGTGGCAGGTACTGAGGATGCAACAATGTGAGAGTCAGTGCCTGAAATATCTTGAAAAAAAGAGGAGACCAAGAGAGACACACACAAGAGAAAAAGGAGGGGGGGGAGAGAGAGACAGAGAGACAGAGAGACAGAGAGACAGAGACAGGGAGACAGAGAGAGACAGAGAGACAGAGACAGATAGAGAAAGAACACATGAGAGGAATACGTGATGTTCAGTGTCTGTCACCTATGTGTGTGTGTGTCTTTAAAAGTTTTTTTGGGCTACATTGTGGGGAATGATCACTGGCAGAGCAAAAATGATGGCAGTAAAGTCAGTATGATCATATCAGAACAATTAGGAAAAGAAAGCAATATGATTTGGGGGAAAGTTTGATGGTAGAGTGGAGGTCTATTTTCCCAGAAACTGTGTGTGTGTGTGTGTGTGTGTGTATGCTTGTGTGAGTGCACATGCATGCATATAAGTGTGTGATTAATATTACATTCATTTCTATAAATGTTTTTAAATTTTATTTATAGCTGTCCGGGAACTCACTATGTAGACCAGAGTGGCCATGAACTCACAGAGATCTGCCTGCCTCTACCTCCGGAGTGCTGTGATTAAAGGCATGCACCACCACGCCAGGCTCTTATTTATTCTTTTTATTTTATGTGTATGGTGTATTGCCTGCATGTAGGTAAGTGCACCCATGTTGCACAATACCCGCAGAGGACAGAAGAGGCTGTTGGATCGCCTGGAACTGGAGTTACAGACAGTTGTTAGCAGCCATGTAGGTGCTGGGATTCGAAGCCCAGTCTTCTGCAAGAACAACCAGTATTCTTAACCGCTGAGCCACCTCTCCAGCCTCCACTTCTATAAATGTTTTCATTCTATGTTGATTTCTCCTCTTTTCCAAGTATATACCTCAGAGGTTAAAAAGTATTGGTTTGCATAAAGTGTTTCAATGGCCTATATTAATATTTCATGGAAATAAATTATTGGTAGCTACTCAGCAGAGTTCATAGAGTGATTGATAAGAAATAAGGAGATCATATCAGGAAATGCTAGAGATCAGCAAAATGCCACTGCGGGCACTCATGTGCATCTAATTTCCAAGTATATACCTCAGAGGTTAAAAAGTATTGGTTTGCATAAAGTGTTTCAATGGCCTATATTAATATTTCATGGAAATAAATTATTGGTAGCTACTCAGCAGAGTTCATAGAGTGATTGATAAGAAATAAGGAGATCATATCAGGAAATGCTAGAGATCAGCAAAATGCCACTGCGGGCACTCATGTTCATCTAAGCCATGTGTGTGTGTGTGTGTGTGTGTGAGAGAGAGAGAGAGAGAGAGAGAGAGAGAGAGAGAGAGAGAGAATAGCCTGGCACTATGTTGACATGGACCAGTGTATAGAAAATCAGAAATGAGGACTTGAAATATGTAGCTGGTTAAGAACACATCCAACTCTTTATCCTCAGAGAAGATGCTTTAGAAGAAACTTCTGCTTTCCTTTGGGATGATATGCTGCCAGATAATTCAGAAATAAAATAATGGGTTAAAGATTATCCTCACATCTCGGCACTTACTTGCATGTTTAAAAAACAGAATCGCAAGTCAAACAGATAATTTATCTCAATGGCTTCAGCCAGCCCTTCTCAGAGCAGTGCTTAGAATTTTGACAGACTCCTTTGGCATAAAATATAAAAATCTACAATTGCATGAAATGGTTTGAAAAATGTATGCACAAAACTTTGAAATATTTCTATCAATATCAACAGATAGTATTCCACACTGGTTTCTTGAAAAAGAATGAGAGACACCATCTCTATTATACCTGTAGTTATAAATTGAAACAGCCTATAAATTCAAAACTTGAAGTTATTTATATCAAGTAATATTATCAACTACAACCACACAGGTTACATTAGACTAATTAATCAAAGTTCAATCTAATTTTCATCTATTAAAAGGAAATGAAAATATTGAATAAAAATTCAATACATAAAAATTCTCAAATGGAAGCCTAATAAAAATTTTATAGTTACTTTCTCTGTTTAATTTTTTGCCATGGGAGAAAAAGATATGACATATCTGGGAAGAGATGAAAAACTAATAAAGCTCAATCTATTTAGGGAGTAATTATACAAAAATAGAGTGGTAATTCAGCAAACTTCAAGGTTCTTGCCTCTTTCATAAAAGGAATTTTGTTTCAATTTAGTGTTTTGATTTCATTTTATCACTATTTATGGTCTGTGAGATGCCACCATCCTTGTGTCTGTGAGCTTGTGTATGTGAGGACAGACTGAGGATGAGGGACCCTACCTCATGGACAGGACCAGAGGTCAGTGGATATAGGAAACAAGAAAGAGTCCTAGCATTTCAGAAAGTCCCTGAAGAAAGACCAGACAGTCGACAATACTTTAGTAATGACCACACACTAATCTCTAGGCAAAAGAGAGAAAGGAAGGATGCATAACTAAACAACACATAAAAACACGTGTAGTGTGTTACATCTTATAGAGGGAGGATCACTATTATGAAATTTTACCCTCATTCTGCCCTCTTATTTAAGATAAGTACATTTCTTAAACTGTTCCAAATAAGGTGATGCCTCAGAATTATCATTTTTGCTAAGATTCCTTTGGCTAGCTAGGGTTTTCTGCACTTACATATGGTATTTAAAATTTCTAATTTTGTGAAGAACATCATTGGAAGTTTTTTGGGGACTGCACTGAATCCGTACAACCAGTTTTACAATACTAATTATTCCAAGCCATGACATGGGATGTTTCACTATCTTCTAGTTTTTTCTTCAATTTCTTTATTCAGCCTTTTAATGTCTACATTATAGAAGAATTGATCTTTCTTGGTAATGTTAGTTCCAATGTAGTTTTCAAGGCCATTGTGAATGAGATTGTTCCCCGATTTCTTTCTCAATATGCTTGCTATTGAATTATATGATGGTTGATTACTGATTTTGGGTGCCAGTACCAAAGTGTTCTCTGGTGGGATATCTAGGGTCTATTACATATAGAATTAGATTATGTTCAGATAATGGTAACTTTACTTCTTTTCCTACTTGTATCACGTTTATTGCCTTCTCTTGTCTTATTACTCTAGCAAGATTTTGAGCACTGTATTGAATGAGTGGAGAAAGGATATCTTTTTCTTGTCTCTGATTTTAGTAAAAATGCTGTTTTTTTTTTCATTTAGTATCTTGTTTGTTATAGGTTTGTCATATAGTATATTTATTGTACTGAGATATCCTTCTTCTTTTCCTCATTTCTTAAGGACTTTTATCATGAAAGAATATAGGATTTTTGTCAAAAACATTTTCTACATCAACTGAGATGCTCATATAATTTCTGTCCTTGAACCCATTTATGTGATATATTGATTTGTATATATTGAGATATATGTATGCCTCTGAAATGAAGTGAATTTGATCATGGTAAATGATGTTTTTGATGAGTTCTTGAACTTTGTAACTATTTTATTGAGATTTTAAAATTTATATTCATAAAGGAATTTGGTCTATAATTTTCTATTTCTATTGTGTCTTTACTTGGTTTTGGTATCACAGTAATATGCCTCCCTAAAAATATTTAGTAGCATTCTTTCTTTTCTTATATATGGAAAAGTTTGAGATTCTGGCTTATCAATCCTTGATAATTACTGAAATTACTCTGAGGCAATATTTTACAAGACTGAAGCTGACTGTGGCCATTGGCTCTCTCAAAAGACCTACCTTTTTCTCTGAAGGATTCTGCCAATCAGGACTCGACCCTGTATTGTAAAAGGCATTAAGAAGTACAAAGCAAATACATAGACCCAAACTTGCAGTCTGACAGGAAAAGAAATACATCAGAAAAAGGGGAAGCAATTTAATCTCTCTAATAAATCAAAAAAGTAGAAGAGATCTGTTATTTACTTCACAGGCAGAGGTCAAAGATTACTATTTTTCAAGGGAAAAACATCTTTTCATTTCAATTAACCTTATACAACAGTCAATAAATTTCTTTGAAAAATATTTCTGGCAGCTACAAACACAAAAATTGTTTTAAAGGAAGTTTTTATTAAGACAAATGGAAACCTTGTTTGGGTTTAATTGTCAATCAAATTTCTAAGTTGTACATGTGAAAAATGAGGTTCAGGGAGCCTACCTCAATGCCAAAGTTGATGATCATGTTCACCTCTTCCAAGACACACAGAGACCGGTCAGAATTTTTCAAAGAACAAGGCTGGTATCCTGTGGCAGTGACCAAATTCTTTACTTCCCTCTAAGACAGAGAGTTTAAAAGTATTAGATACAGCTTGTCACATTCCCGGTATGTCTAGACTTTAACTTACTACATGTAAGTATGGAAGTATTGCTATAGAATATTTGTGTATAAAAATTTAGAAAACTGACACAATATTAATTTTTAAACTAATTGAAATTCTGTTTATCATAATGTTCATACAGGAAATGTTTTTACAAGATCTATGATAGCAAGGTCATCATTGGTTAAATGTATATAAATCTCATTGGGAGCATAAAAATAAATAGAAGCGGGCTGGAGAGATGGCTCAGAGATTAACAGCACTGACTGCTGTTGCAGAGGACCCGGGTTCAATTCCCAGCACCCACATGGTGGCTACTACATGCAGGCAATACACTCATACACATAAAATAAAAATAATAAATAAAATATTAAAAAAAATAATAAATAGAAGTCACTGGTTCATAATCATGAAAGAAATTAACAGGGAAAAATTAAGTGATATATTTTATTTGTAACAACAATGTAGAGAATGAGGAAAGCAGCACCACCATTTTACTTCATAAGTTTAAAATCTCAATTAAATTCTCATTTTACAAAATTCCATATAATGGAATTCATTTCAAAACTTCATACAATGTATTTTGATCATATTCATATTCCTTCTGTCCTCCACCCCACCAGGATATCGTGTCCTCTATTATTATGTGTCTTTTAAAAAAATACTTATGGTACCTAGACTGTGTTTTCCAAGTGCTCTTGGATGTGATTCTAACCCTTCGAGTCTCGTTGACCTCCCAGGCCTCACACAAGTAAGGCATGCTGAGTCTATCTGGACAACACAGTGTAGTTGCATATATGAAGCTGCAGTGCATATGAAAGCATGCACGGGACCTGTGCAAATCCAAGCCAGAAAACAGTTTGAAGTTTTTAAAGAAAATATATGAATATCTACACAGATAAAGGCAATTCTTCCAATTCTCCTAAAACAGGTTTCAAGACCAATCTTTATTTGCAAAATACTTAAAGCATCACACTATAATTAAGATATTTTTCTTCATAGAAGAAGCATTCAATTTTAATGGTATTAAGGACTGTACTTGATTCAGAAACTAGAATAGAATCTAGAAAAACTATATATATATACACACACACATTAGGCCATCATTTATGTATTCACTTTCTAACAAGGCTTTTCAGACTTTTAAGATATAAAACATGATTTGTAATTAAGATGTAAAAATTTCTTTAAGGTTAAGATTAGAATTAACACAGATCTTCAGAAAAATGTTGGCTGTTTCATAATAACAAAAAGTTATTGCCATTCCTATAGACAGAAGCTACTAGAAAGAATATTTTGGGACATCATTTAAATATATATGAGTCAAAGGTTCAGTGGATTGTGCTCATGGGACATGCTGGAAGGCAGACTGCTGGTCTGCCTAAAGCTAATTCTAATTCAGCTTCAGACACCCAACATTGTTTCATTTTATTAAATGGGTATTCGAAGACCAGAAAATTTTAAGCATAATTTGCCCATGATACCTTAAACTCAATGAAAGGATATTAAAATGTTCATGTATTTCCAAGTCACTCTCAATTCTTCTGAATCAAGGAAGAAAGAAGTGAGGAGGAAAGAGGGAAGAATGAATGAAATTGAAACTTGAAATGATTTTTCTACCACCACTAAATAAATCAATTTAATGTGATCATTTTTAAAGATCCTTCTCCAGTACAACAAGCAACACTGTGAGATTGCATAGGGTAATCCCCATTATTAATAATAATAAATGCATATAAGTGTTAGGCATGTAATCAAACTACAACATAACAAAGAGAATTTGGTCAAAACTGTAACATATTGAGAGCATGCACTGCTGAGCTCTGGAATTCCTCATGCATGGATCTGAAATTATATGATACATTATTTGGTTATTAATTTTTTTTTACTATATTTAGAAGAATACCATTTTTTAGGGTAAACAAATACAGTTTACAGGCTAGGAAGAACTCAAAGGAACAGTGCCTCTCTGTTATGGTTAATTTAATTGTCAAATTTGTTGAATTGAGAAAGTGTTAGGAAATGAAGTACACCTCTCTATGTGTCTGTAGGAGCATTGTTAGCATAGATTAGATCATGAAGGCTCTGCTCTAAAGAAGGAGTTAATCCCTTTGTAGATTTACAAAAGGATGGCTTCCTTGGGACATAGTTAAAGGTGGGATGTGAGACCTAGTTGGAGGCAGCAGATCAGTGGAATGGTGTGTCCTTTGGGGCTGTATTTGGCACTGCCACCTTCCTGTATGCCCTTTCTCTCTGTTTCTTTGCCATGAGACTAGCAGCCTGCTCTACAACATTTCCTCTGTGATGACATTTTGCCCAAGCATGTGAGGCAGAGCAACGTTTAACTCAATCCTTGCAACAATGAGGCTAGTGAATAGCTTCTTACATAGCTCACATCAACAAAATGGTAAAAGTCGTAAGTAAATACTCTGCATACAAATGGTCATATTGGATTGACACATATAATACCCATCGTGGCAACAGAATAGGTAAGTGACACACAGATTTTCTGCAGAGAAAGATGATGATTCTCATTATATTTTCAGAATAAATATGTCTCAGACTCACCTCCAAAACAATGCAGACCATTGTCATTGCTCTTGGAGACCAAACACAACTGGATGGCAATACCCTATTTCTGATGACAACACAGATTTAGTTACAGGACAAATAAATTAATCTTGAATTGAACAGAAAATTCTCTCTTTTCTGCTGAAATGTCATGGTACAATGTAGACTGCTAGGAAGAAAAGACAGCAGCGGTCTTGACAAGTACTGGATCCTTCATACAATGCAAGTGTTCTCTAGATAGATGTGCTCATTGGTACAATGAAAGTATGATCACTATGGGAAACCAACTATTTTGGATTGGATTTGAGACCCAATCTATAGGAAATAATTCATGTATGGTACTGTAAGCCTAGTTAAAAAAAAAAAAAAACTATTGGGCACCCCTTCAGTGGGTCTATATAAAAGACACCCAAATGGCCTAACTCATCTATAGGGAGAAAAGAAAGTCCTTGACTGGTGAATAGGAGATGTGAAATGCAGAAGAGTACAGATGGAGAAGTAGACAAGAGTAGTTAGGATTACAAGTTCTAGACAGAGAACCAGAAAAAAGTCAGAACAGGGAAAATTTCAAATGGTCATATCAGAGTCCATTAGAATTTCTTGGGGAGCATGCCAAAAACATCCCTTTATGGGGTTCCTCCTCATTTATTTTTGGCTTCCAAGGCTGAACTCCAGAGTGATGCACTCAGGATTGTTTACAGGCACTTTGATAGATGTTGGAGTGGTTAAAATCAGTGTCAGTCCCTCTCAAAGGCTTCTAGATAGGGGGAAAAAAACAATTTAGCCAACATTTTAGAACGACAGTGGGTTGTCTCCCTTAGCTATAGGTGGGCACTACAATATTGCAGAACAAAACCACTAGAGCCCTTATACTCTGTTATCCCTGCTACCTAAGTAACTGTTTATATGGACTTAAGCCTAATGTCTGGGAAGTGTAATCTTTTGAACTCTTAAAGAAATACACTGACAACTTTACTCTTTGATTACACTTTCCTTTAGGGTGTTTAAGACTATACAGTTGGCCCAAATAAACCAATTTACTTTTATTCTTCAGGTCGTTGGAGGATCTGTTCCTGAGGGGTCACATGGGCTTGGTAGGAGCTCCTGGTTCCTTTCTTTTACAAGTTCCATCTATGTGAAGTTAAGTCAAAGGTCCTGCTCAAGTGTGGCTGACTTCACTTGGAAGCACAGAGGAAATATTTCCTCTGAGTTGACCCTTCTCTTTGTAGAATGGACACTGGTTCAAATCCATCTGGTGGGGTCTCCATGGCTGGAATGACAGACGAATCACCACAGGACATTTTGAGAGATGCTCTACAGTCCCCTGGAACTTAGTTGACCTTGGAGGACAAGGAGAAAAAACTGTCCTTTTAAGTCCCTCTGACCAGATTAGTATAGGCCTCAAAGTATGGCTGTTAAACATTCAAGAAGGTTAGTTCCACCAGTCTGGTACTTTTAGTCACCGTGTGCTGTGTAGCTAAAGCTTGGGCAAAAACCAAACATTCTCAGATAAACCTTGATTAGACATATATTTTGTTCCTTAAACTAGTTGACTAAACTATGACCTTAGAAATTTTAAGATAATGTTTATATTATTTTGTCTGATCCTTTATCTATCATAGCAAACCTACACAGACCTTCATCACCTCCTTAGGCTTTCTCAGTTTTTCTATTTTGGAAAATATCTCCATTCCCATATCCTTTTAACATCTTTTACAATCTCATATTCTTTTTTTTAATAATTATGAGACATAATAACATTAAGAAATAAAATTTCCATCCATTGTGAGAATTCTTTTCCTGGGAATACTAACAATGCTTATGCCCTGTTAAGGTTCTAGTGTCAAAACAATGTTTGATTAAAGTCTTCCTGGGGAACCAGTGAATTTACTAAGGTTACTTACAGAGATGACTGAGGGGTTGTTGAGGTGTATAGTATAAGTGACCTGGGGATATGTACACTGGAAAGCCTTTACTCAGCATGGATTAAGCCTTCTCTTCCTAGCTTTCCCCAGTGTCCTGATTCCCTATTGGCAATTTGGATAACCTCTTCAGAGGATGTTATGATAAGAATAGGAGGTAGGAACTGGCTTGGCAGTTAGGATAAAAAAGACCCCAAATAAAACTAGCCAGTTTCTTGGCTAAAGTCAAACTGTCCATGGACCTCTTAGCAACATACTCTGTTCCAAACCCTAAAAATGTCAAAAGTATTTGGGAGCTCTTATCTAATTCCTAAAAGATTTTAGGGTTACCTTTTCAGAGGGGGTTATGTTAGAGTAGCTAAAAGTCCCATTAAAAGAAAATGAAAGAAAGAAAGAAAGAAAGAAAGAAAGAAAGAAAGAAAGAAAGAAAGAAAGGAAAGAAGGGAGGAAGGAAGGAAGAGAGAAAGGAAGAGAGTACACGAAGTTGTCAGAAAAATTGATGGGGAGATATGGAGGGGTGTTGGAGGAGACAGAGTGGGCGTTGATTTGATTAAAACACTTTATATGCATGTATGAAATTCTCAATAAAGTTTTTTAAAAGTTAGAAAAAACTATGGCTGGAGGCTCAGGGCTCTAGGAGGAGAGAACTTATCGTTATTGTTGTCAAACTCCTTATAAAAATTATATTTATATCCATAGATGTGTGCCACCCTCCATCCTGCTCTGTGAAGTTCCATTTTGCAGTAGGCATTGATTAATAGAAAGATTGATTACTGGTCAAAAGTGATAAGAATGAGTGAGCACTGTGAGGCTCAGTGAACAGAACAGAAAGGGAGGTAAAAAGAATATAAGAGCCAGAGAAGGAGGGGAATGCTGTGAAGTACATTATTCTAAGTCTGCCATGGCTATTGCACACATGAATTGATAGCTGCTCTGTTTACCTGCACAAGCCCTTCATAAAACAAAGCCAGTTGCCAGTATGGGTAAGCGAGGGACTCCCAAAGCCTCAGCATTAGCAATTGGACATGAAATTGGGAAGATGTGCTGGAGAAGCTTAGGAGAATTGGAGTGGGGAACTGTCAGGGGATGTGATCAGATACATTGTGCACTCATGGAATTTTCAAAGAATAGAAAAACGTGATATAAAAATATGCCTTAAATAAAACCTACCATGTGAATTGGGCTTTGAAGCATGTATTTATAGCATTTGAGGGTGGGGGTGTGCTATATCATCTGCAACAAAGGCTAAAAAAACATAGTGACAGGATTCTGAAAGAATTAGAATGGATATCTAACAAAAGACAATTATGAAGAAACTTCAAAATCAGCTTGGCTTGCACACTGGCTCAGCATTACACATGTGCATTTATACCCTGACAAACTCTAAACTGTGTATAAATCATCCTGAGCAAAAATGAAATTGTACAGTCCAGAAATTATAGCAATATTTGCACAAAATAATGATATATACCAACTATGTTCTTTTTTCTAGGTATACATTTATGATTATACACATACACACATGTGCATTTTCTGAAAGAAAATAAATCAAATTAATAGCATTGTTTCCTTCAGAGGATTATGATAGGATGGAGGTATTAACGTTAGTTTTTTTATGAGAATGGATTTGCACATTTCTAATGTAATTAAAAGCGCATTAAAGTGTAACAGATATTAAAAATACAATTAAGGGGATGGAGAGATGGCTCTGAGGTTAAGAGCACTGGCTATTCTTGCAGAGGCTCTAGGCTTAATTCCTAGCACCTACATGGAAGATCACAACCATCTGTAACTCCGGTTCTAGGGCATGTGCTGCCATTTTCTGGTCTCTGTGAGGAATGTACAACCTGGGTGCATTTACATATATACAGGCAGAACACTCATGCACATTAAATAAAAATATAAAAATAGCAATCTTTTGATCCCAGCACTTAGGAGGCAGAGGTAAGCAGTGTGACGCCAGTCTTGTCTGTATAGTGAGTTCAGGGACAGCTGGGACTATAGGGAGATTCTGATTCAAAACAAACAAACAAAAAAAAACAAACTAATAAATAAATATATTTAAAAATTATGACACATTTGGGCAAATTATCCACCTCACATATATAGCCAAAAGAAAAAATATTCTTTCATTTTCATTTTTTCCAGACTTCTAGAATGTTCTTAGTTTTCTTGACTCTTTTGTGATTATCTGTTTAATTTGAGGTAGATCGCTTTGTTTCCTATTGTCCTTTTCAGGAAACTTCTGCTATGATGTCTACTTTCTGTTACAAAAAAATGATCTAACAAAAAGTATATTATTTCAGGAGTCCAGGGGCTGAGGGGTAGGTGGAGGTGGGGAAAGCCTGTGTAGGACCTAACAAACTATGTTAGAGGACTAAGCTAGTCTGTGTTAGGAAGCTAGTCCACAGTTCTGAGGCAGAAGAGCAGGAGTGGGTCTGGGTCCAAGAATAGCAGGGGATCAAGACAGGGAGGGTGGATTGGAGGTGTTCAAGTTGCAGGAGAATCAAGACAAGGTGGGTAGGACCTGACTTACCAGGGTAGTAGGAGGGTTGGTTTGTGTCTGAACATCAGGAGTACAGGGGAAGGTGGGAGTGGGGACAGCCTGTTGAGTGACTAACAAACTATGCTAGAGTTTTAAGATGGTCAGAGTTAGGAAGCTAGTCCAGAGGTCTGAGATGGAAAGGCAGGAGTGGGTCTGGGCCCAAGGCTAGTAGGGAAGAGGGAAGTTGGACCAGGAGGAGAGAGAAGAGAGATGAGTGGAGCTTGGGTGGCATGAGAAGTCAGAGAAAAATGTGTTGGCTTTGGAACTCCCTGAGAAATATACGTACAATGTCTGAACATTAGTACATGTGTATTCCTGCGGGCTGTATGGCAAGGAACACAGTGCCAGACAGGAGAAACCTTCCTTAGGTCAGAGTGGTCCAAGAGACTCCCACAATAACACAGGCTATTGCTGGAACCCTTTATTATCTCCCAGAACTTGAAGATAAGTCCCTACTTCTGAAGTCAGGAAACACTTCTGACACATGAATTGGAGCAATGGAGAAGGAACTGACCTGGAAGCGTTCTCCCTGAAGACTAGCACTCCTAGTTCTAGAAGATACTATGCAAGCTACTAATGGAGAAAAATCAAGAGCTCTAAACTCTAATAACCATGACTGGCACAGGAATCTATCCCTATTGGTGCAGTAATGCCATTGTTATATTGGGACCATCAACAGGTATCTAATTGGGCTAAAGCCCTCTTGATGGGAGGTAACTCATGGGTGGCACTGTAATTATAGTTGAATATAAATGGCTGGAGAGGTCATAGACCCTAAAGAAAAACTTAGCCCTGTCATATATATGGACAAATGAAATTTTTTTGTCATATGCTAAGTATGGATCCTTATATTATAGACAAGTGTACCATATGCTACTCATCAGAGAAGCTTCTTTTGCAACAGATGGAGGCTACTGCAGAGTTCTACAACTGTTCACACAGAGAAAATATACATCTAAGAGATGCTGGTGCTAGGTGATATATCTAGAGTGGAACCTCTAGACCTGAAAATCACGGGACATAGTAAAACAGGGGGGTAGAGAAAATATTAGTGCATCCCTCAACTCTCTTCAGTGAAGCTTCCTTATATGACAGAGTGTGATGCAAACAAAAGGCCACAACTAGCTAAGTTCCAGACAATAAGAGATTGCAGAGTGTGTGTTCCTGGAAAGGACTCCTATATTAAACCCCACTCGCCCACAGCTCAGGGACCATTGCTGAAGAGGGGCAGAAAAATTGTAAGAGCCAGGAGTTGGTCCATAAACATAGGGAAAAATGGAAAGGACTCCTATATTAAACCCCACTCGCCCACAGCTCAGGGACCATTTCTGAAGAGGGGGCAGAAAAATTGTAAGAGACAGGAGTTGGTCCATAAACATAGGGAAACAGGGGCTTTTGGGCTACTGGAAGTTTGCTCATGTGAACTTTTGATAATGGTGGCATAGTGACATGACCCATGTGACTCAATCAGACAAGGGCCCAGCATGGATCGAGGGAAATGGGCTGATCTGGGAACTCTTGGAAACTGATTACTGCTGGGTGAGGGAGACTAGATCTTCATTATCTTTTCTAGATAGACTGACCAGGCTCCAATTGATACCTTGCACTGAAGGACATCAGGGTACAGGTACTTTAGTAGATAGGACTTATATATAACAGAATGCATGATATTCTGTGTGTGGGGGGTGCATGTGGGGCCATGGATGGAAAAGGGGGTCTAAATTTAACTAAGAACTATTGCATTAAATGTCCAAAAGCTCAATAAAAATATTTTTAAAGTATATCATAAATACAAACAATGACCCCAAGGAGAATGAGCTAATGCTTGGGCTTGGGCAAAATTAATTTTCCCATCATTGTTAGGGACATACACTCTTTGGAATATGCCTGGTTAGTTTTTCTATATGCCATTCTGTGAGGTTCAAAACTAATTACTATTAATAGTTTAAAACTGCAGGGACAGAAATTGTGAAGAGAAATGTCAGTATCACATGGGACTCTGGCCAAGATACCAGAATTATTTCTCTGTCAAAAAGTGTGGGAGATCTGTTTCAGGTGTGCAAGGTCAGGGCCTGCATTTTGCATTTCATCAGAATCCATGAACTCTGTCAGCACAGTAGGTCTCAGCAATGTGTTCTGAACCTGACTGACAGGGTCTAGGGAGACTACAAAGGCTTGCCTATTCATTCCCTAATTCTTCTTTCTCCTGGCTATCCTTCTTGGTCCCCAAAGTGGAGTCTTAAAACCGCTTACCACAGATGGTACCACTTGCTGCTGAAAGCAGACAGACAACATGTGCGAAGATGAGTGGGCCCAGCATCAAGGGCACAGATGTGGAGAGCTCTCCTCCATAGAGATTGTGAGATTCATTCCAAATACCATATTCCTGATGTTCCATTCTTTTTATAATATTGAGAATACCAAAAATTTGGATTTGAGACTGCAGAAAAAGTAGGCCAGCAAAGAAGAAAAATTGCTTGTTGTTTTAGTTACTTTTTCTGTTGTGATAAAATATTATGCAAAAGCAACTTAAAGGAGAAGGGATTTATATTGGTTCACAGCTCCAGGTTACAATTCATGGTGGAGGAGTCACAGCAGCAGAAGCTTGAGGCAGTCTCAGTCAAGCTGGTCTACTATCCAGAAGCAGAATGCAATGAATACTTGTACTCAGCTCTTTCCCCTTTTAGGAACTCCAGGACCCAAGCCCAAGATTGCAGCATCCATTTTTAGAATGGGTTTTCCTCCCTCAGATAACTGAATCAACATACTCCTTCACAGACAGGTCCAGAGGGTAAACATTTCCTTCAAGTTGTGCCTGGAGGCTTGCTTCTAAGTGATTTTAGATACTGTCAGTCAAGATGACCATTAACAATAAGCATCATATATATCCATGAAATTTATTTCAGTTTGAAATATTTGAGGTTTCTTGAGAGGTCATTCAAAACAATGTAACTTTCCTTCACTAGATATAATTGTTTTGTTTTAACTTTTGGTCCTTTGCCTTCATTTTGTCTTTTGGAGTGTTAAATTGCATAACAAAAAAAAATGCTACTAAAACGTTGGTTGCAGTACTTTTTCTATACTAGAAATGCTGCCCACAAGTCAAAGAGAGTCCTGGAAAGGCATATTTTTATAAACAGAAACCTTAGCTTTCTGATTTCCCAAGAGATGTACATCAAGTTATTAGTACTAACACAAGTCTGCAAGGTGCACAGTAGGCTGGCATTGTACAATTTCTGCCACACTGTGGGAAAGAATACCTTATATGGCATTCAAGCTGGTAATCCTTCTTTGTATGATATTAAAGGAAAAAGCTGAATACCAGAACAAGAAGACATTTTGTGGCCTATATGCCAAAAGAATATTTAAACCATAACATTTGCTCATCCATATGTTTTTTAACTGTGTAACTTTTTTTTCACAAAGAAAGGGAATCTGTTCTAGATGGAATGATGCTGAGATCAGGTCTTTCTCAGGGGATGGGGATTGCTGTCACTATAAAACAAAATACACATCAAAAATTAACCCTCTGGTATAAAAAGTACGTTTTGATTTAAGTTGCCTTGTACTCATACACCACAATATGTGGAACACGCAGTGTCATAGTGTGGAGCTGTGTTTCATTGGCTTTCCATAGAACAGTGTGAGTGTGTGAGGAGAGTATGGGAATGGCAACATTCCAGTTGGCGATATAGTGAAAGAGTGAGAAAAACATCTATATAGAGGTACATGGGCTGCACTTGGAGTATGGACTTCTGGTTACAGGAGGAATGGACAGGAAGAAAGGGAAAGAAAATCAATCCATAAATGAAATCAGAGGCAATGAAGGTGGGGCTGCTTTGGGGCAGTGCTGACCCAGAATCATGCCTCTGCCTTAAGCTCTGCACATATTCTGGGGTGTATAAATAATTCCAAATTAGAGCTACTTAAGAGTGAGATAAAGGTTGTTAATAGTGAAGAACCATGATTAATAGATATCTATATTTCAAACAAGACTTGGCTAAATTAAATTAAATAAAATGCATTATAACTTTGCTAAAATAATCATGGCAGTAATTTATGGAAGCTACAGTCAAGTACTTTATTTTCTGTTTTTTATCTCAGAAAGACATGTTCTCTTCTCTTATGCATATCTCTCCTTATACATATGAGAACACCTTAGCTCTCTGTCTACACCTAGGAGTCAACCAATAACTTGCTCATTCATTGCGTTTAGTAACAACTCCTATTACATAAACAGTCTTGTTTAGCAGAACAAGTATACGAGTACATACATGTGGGAGACAGGATTGAGCCTAGGGTTAAAGTCTTATTGACAGCCATACAGCAGGCCTGAGGCAACGGCCCGACTGCTGGAGCCACAAGGAATGCCTTGTGACATTTTGCTCCCATTGGCAGATCATGAGACTGATGCCTAGAGCTCGCCACTCCTTAATCACCACCCTTAGAATCAAGGTATCCTATTTGCTGTACTGTGACATGATGCTAAACCTGTTATGATAACAATGTATCCTACTTGCTCCACTGTGATTGGACCACTATCCCTATATAAGCTTGTGCCTTCCTGCAATAAAGCAGACCTGTGTCACTGAACCT
>NW_008352153.1:2897967-2898893 GCF_000622305.1 Nannospalax galili | reverse complement strand
GGTATGTCTTGCAGGGTGAGTGACCTCCGGTATGGGGAATAGTCATCCAGCTGCTGACAGCCCCTGCGCTGCTGCACTGGATTTTCTCCTCAGGAGTAGGCAAATTAGCGTAACAGAAATGGATGTAACTAAGGTTTTAGATGAAGTACTAGCTCTTGCCCCCTGGTTTAAGATTCTTGTTGCTGAGATCCTGAACAATGGGCTTGCATTTTATTCTTGGCCCTGTGTAGAGAAGTCAGGGAGGGATGCCCACAGTCTGGGCTGTTCTAACCCATTGTGGCAGCCATTCTGGCCTCCCTTCAGGGGGTTCCCCCCGAAGCCCCTAAACAGGACAATCCCCTATTTAAGGGCATAGAGGAGCAAATACAACAACAAGACGCTGGGGATGGCCTGTCCCAGGCATTTCCAGTTCAAATAAAACTAATGGATTCTTGTTCTGATAAAACTGTGACTGTTAATGATGCTATAAAAATGAGGAATTGGGGTTTGAGAGCTCCTCTGATGAAAAACAGGAAGTCAAGATCCCCTCTGCCCTGCCACTACAGGGCAGTGGCTACCCTCTGTCATCTTGTATTATGATACAATGGGAGATTTTCCACAGTTTTTCACAGTTACCATCAATCATGGACTACAGAACCCTAATGTCTGGAATCCATATTCTCATGATATCTTAAGGAAGCTGTGTAAGGCAGCAGTTGAGGATGGCATTCGCTCCCCCTGGTTTGGTCAGTTGTTATATACAATTAGTCATTTGGCCAATACCCCCTCTGATTGCCAGAATATCGCCCATGCCAGATTACAAAGAGGCAATTTTCTTTTATGGAAAGCTGCTTACCAGATGAATGTGAACAACAGGCAGAGTGCAATAGAAATGCCAATGTCCAAAACGTTGGATATGATGCACTGGTAGGACATGGCAATTTTGA
>NW_008352153.1:2890512-2896681 GCF_000622305.1 Nannospalax galili | reverse complement strand
TTGCCTCAGGGCATGAAAAACAGTCCTACTATCTGCCAATATTATGTGGCCCATGCCTGCAGACCTTTGCTGACTGAGGTTTATTTTTTACATTATATGGATGACATTCTTATCGCCCATAAGGATCCTAAGATCTTATGAGGAGCTTTTCAAAAACTCAGAACACACTTTCAGGCATTAGGTCAGATAAAATACAGTTATATTATTGACGCTTATTCCAATGTCCATTTTGTGTTGGCCTGCTCTGGTGAGATGGCTTCTCATGCCATAAGGACGGTCTAAAATTTGACTCCAATGGCCTCCCACCAGCAATAAAGCTTTGGGGGGTGTTCACTCAGCCCAACCCTGCTCCCATGGTGAGATGGAAGGAACCTCTCACAAGTGAATGGAACGGTCCATAGAAATGCCAATGTCCAAAACATTGGAATTGATGCTCTAGTAGGACACGGAAATTTTGAGACCCCCCACCCCGAGCTCAGGCAGAGGGATCTCCCCACTACTTTGAGCAAGTACGGCTTTGTGCGCTTTGTACTTTTCAAAGTATGCCAACTCGCATCAGATAATCTTCCAGTCCCCATCTGGATCCCAGCCCAGAACATCAGAATTGTCTGCAATGGAAAACCTCCCTCCACAACCACCGACCCTAGAAATGGCAGACCCTGGAGGAAGTAGTGCACCTATGTGTGCCATCATTACTGCTAACTCCTGATTTTTGGACCCTGCATTGTAAAGGGTCTTGATAATTTTGTTAAAACTCGTATTTCTCTGGTTTGCTACCTTGCCATAGGACCCGTTAGACACAAGGATGTCTCTGAATGGATTATGGCCTGACGAGATGTAGGGATCACTCGGGCCCATGTCGCAGCCCTTGCTGAGGCACTGGCTGCTCATCAGCCTCAGGCAGAGATGGAAAAAGCTAAATGTTGGGCCTGCAGGGGACAGGGCCACTGGTAGCCAGGTTCCCCCTGCAAAATGCCCAAGATGCTGAAAAGGCTTTTATTGGGCAAGAGAATGTAGGTCTAAGGTGGATGCAGATGGTAAACCCATACAAAAGGTGCCTTTAAAGGGGCAACAGGGTGCATCTCAGCCCTGCCCCAAAGAGAGGAAGTAAGGGAATACACCCCTCACGTCTAATGGACAATGCCTCCATAAGTTTAAAGGCCTAATTGATATAGGGGCTGATATTACTGTAATCAGACAGGAAGAAGCCTTGTCTCATTGACACAATAAGCCTGGACCCTTGATACAAGGTATTGGGGGCTTCACTAGCTTTATGATGATGTCATTGTAGAACAGCAGTTAGTTAATGACCCCCACCCTCACCCCCAATTCTAATGACCACTACTCCGCTGTCCAAGCCATCCCCCCATCAAACTAACATAGGACACTAAAGCTCCTATACGGGTGGAGCAGTGGCCTCTTCCTTCACATAAATTAGCTCATTTGATCTCCTTGGTCCAGGAACAGTTATCCTTGGGTCATATTGAGCCCTCAGTCCTCATAATTCTCCCATTTTTGTTATACAAAAGAGATCATGAAATTGGAGATTTTTACATGATTTAAGGGCTATTAATGAGCATATGAAGCCCTTAGGGACCCTTCAAACAGATATGCCTCACCCTACTGCTATTCCCAAAGAGTGTGCAATTATTATTATAGCTATTAAGGACTGTTTCTTTTCTATTCCTCTTCATGATGATGATAAGCCCTATTTTGCCTTCTCTATAGCTGCCACTAACCATAACCTTCCAGTTCAACACTATCAATGGAAGGTATTCCCTCAGGGCATGAAAAACAGTCCTACCATCTTCCAATATTATGCGGCCCATGCCTGCAGACCTTTGCTGACTGAGGTTTATATTTTACATTATAAGGATGACATCCTTATAGCCCATAAGGATCCTAAGATCTTACAAGGAGCTTTTCAAAAACTCAAAACAAACCTCCAGGAATTAGGTCTCCTGGGGTCTGGACCAGATGACTGATTAGAGGAACTGAGAGAGCAGGAGAGCGGCCATAGCCGGAGGAGAGCAGCCACAGCTGGTGACCACACATACAAATAAACACAAATGAAAGACAAATTTGATAAAAAAATAACGAAGGATTTTATTACATTCGATTTTTAATAAATAGTATAAAAATAAAACTGACTTTGATCTAAATGATAAAAACTACCTGTGGTGGAACTGCTCTACATATTTGTCATAATGAAATCTGATAATTGAATGTAAATTAATGTGATATTGCTAGGAAATCCCTCTTAGGAGTGTTTAAGGTTGTTTTTCACTATCATTTCTACATTTGAAAATCTGTAGTGAAAATATTGATTGGTATTATAAGTAGATTAAACGTGATTAGATTTCATTTATTGTTTTCTCTCTGCTTGTGGAAAATAAGACCATTGCTTTTCAATAAGAAACCTACATTTTTAATTGGTCTATATCTAATACTGTTATAATTTTTTTCTTGTCCTTTTGTGTGCTATTTTAGCCAAACCTTGCTAATTTCAATTTCCCAAATCATTTCTTTTGTGTTACTTTCCATTTTCTATTATTTTCATAATTTAGATGTTATATTTAGGTCCTTAGTCCACAATGAACTGATATTTTGTTCCTGGTCAGAGATGAAAGTGGAAGGTGGGAGGGACCGGGAAAGGCTGACAGATGGCCCCTAATGACACTCAGAAGAAAGACATTCCTTATATCTATATCTAAACATATATAATTTTTATGTGTATAAGTGTACTGCCTACATGTATTTAAGTCCGCCCATGTCATGCAATGTTCATATAGGTAAAAAAAGGGCATTGGATCCCCTGGAACTGAAGTTACCAGGTACTTGTTTATTGTCATAATGGTGCTGGAACCTAACCTGGGTCCTCTGCAAGAGCAGTCAGTGCTCTTAACCACTGAACCATCTATCCAACCCTAAGAAAGGCATTCTTGTGTGCTATTGCACAGCAAGATGTCTGTATATAACAGTCATGCACTGCATATTTCTGAACTCTGGAATAAAATATTTTGAATGTTCTTCCCACAGTGGGTCATACACAAGAAGAAACCCATGCAAGTGGAAAGGGACTTGGTGCAGAGAAGAGTTCCAGCTGGAGAGGGAGAGGGTGAGAGAGGTGAATCAGGGTAAAAATGATTCCAATTCATTAAGCAAATGTATGAAACTGTCACAAAATACTGTATGTGGAATAATGACATTGGGAAGCATATATGTTTACCTGATTTAAACATCAGACAACCTACATATATATGGAAAAATTTCAGGATACTGAACCAACCAAAAAATATAGGCCAGATTTATTTTATTTCAGTATCTAAAAGCCAAAAGAATTCCTTTCCAAGAGAAAGAACTACAAGAAATAGTAAAGTTGTTAAGAGGGAGGGGAACAGACAAGAAGCAGTAATTAGAACTAGGCAAAACAAATCTAAAACTAAGAAATGAAGTCGTTGAAAATGGTTACCAATTAGCACAAATAAGAGGTTTTCTTGTTTTGATTATATAATGCAAAAGGAACACTTGTAGTTTGCATACATATAAAAGAAACAAAGTGACAGAAAAACTAAAGATAATGGAGCTGAGCTGGAAGTGGTGGGGCACATTTTTAGTTGCAGCACTTTGGAAGCACTTAGATCTCTGTGAATTCAAAACCAGTCTGGTCTACATAGTAAGTTACAGATCACCTGGAGCTAAAGGAGACCCTGACTCAAAAAGAACAACAGTAATAGAAAAGATAAATAAGAGATAAAATATACAGTCTGTATACCACTTACAACAGATAATGGTTAAAAGTGGGCTGGAAAAGGTTTAAGATATAATTGTAAATTCTGCAGCATTTACTAAAAGAATAAAATGAAAATATAAAAATAATGAACAAGTACAAGATATAATCAGAATAACAACTAATTAGTTTTTTTAAAACAAAAGGAAGAAAAATTCAATGATTACACAAGATGAAAGACAATAAAAAGATATTAAGTTACCATGTCAATTGATCATATAAACAGAGAATATCATAAGTTATCAAATAGAGAAGAGAAAAGAGGCTATCATACAACATTAAGGAGATAACAAGAAATAGTCCTAAATACATGCATTCCAAACGCATGTTATTTTTGAGAACAGATTCCTTGAAAGTCTTAAACTAACAATCCTTATTCAAGTCTAAAATAAATAAGAGAATAGTGTTTTTTTACTAGAATTGGAATACATGGTAATAAATAACTTTCACATGACAAAGTCCTGTCCCATATGGTACCACATACTATGCTATATAGAGAGAATGCAGGAAAGAAAGGGGGGAGAGAAGAGGAAAGGAAAACAATTCTGTGCAAACTTCTCAGAACATAACTAGAAAGCAACACTACTAACCTGCTGTAATATAACGCTCTGACAAGGCAACTAAAGAGAAAAAGCATTTTTTGTCTTTAAATTCGAGGTTACAGTCCATCACTGTGGTGAAGTCAAGACTGCAAGAACTTCACGACAGAAGCACCCTGTCACATTACAGGGAGTCAAGAGCAGAGAGCATACCTGCTGGTGCTCAGCTCCTTCCTGACAGCTATACAGTCTAGTACTCCCAAGAGCAGGAACTGTGCAGTGCACAATGGATGGGTCTTCTGGCACCCATCAACTGCCATCAGGATTAAGAAGCCTTTCACAAATGATTTTAGTTTGTATCAAGTTGACAATTAAAACCAACCATCAGGGGTTGGAGAGACAGCTCTGTAGTTAAGAACACTAGCTGCTCTTACAAAAGACCCTGGTTCAAATTCCAGCACCCACATGGCAGATGATAACCATCCAGAACTCCAAATCCAGAGGATTCGATACCCTATTCTGGCTTCTGCTGGCACTGCATGGCATTAGTGTATATTATATGCAGGCGTAACACTCATACCCATAAAATAAAAGTAAATAAATAAAAATTTAAAACCTACATCACAACTCCATAGCTTTTAATAGGATTTACATTATTTTACTGACAGTTTCAGAAAAATTCTTAGCAAGCAAAATCTTAAGACCATTATCTTTAAAGAAGTCTTGAAATTGTCAGTGTTCTTTAACTGTGGTATTTGAATTCTGTGCTTGCCACTCTATGTCATTTAGCATTTTGGTTAAAAAAATTACATCAGAGAAAGAACAGAAGGTATCATATTACTGTTATTTTTATTAGTGTGTTTCTTTAAGAATACAAAATTCTATGTGCAGAGGCTGCACTGAGGATGTCACTTAAGGTTAAATGTCACACAGACCCTTTTTTTCTGAGTTTGGACTAGTTCTGGAACTCTGTTACAGTCTATCTGTGAGAAAAAGAAGTTTCTTTGATGAAGGGTGAATTCATATCTCAACTTTTGCCAGAGAAATTTCCTTATGGGGCAAATGATCATCAACACAGAAACCCACAACTGGCCAATGTGCAGAGAACAAGATGCCATATAGTGCTTATTCCTGAATAGGACATCTATTTCAATCTTCTTCCTTCCAAGACTCAGGGATCACTACAGAAGAAGAGGTGGAAGATTGTACTAACCAGAGGTGGTAGATGATCACAAGGAAACAGTCTTCCAGATATTGGGTCAGTTACTCCTATGAACTCACATCAATGGTGACAGCATGCACAAGTTTTATGCACATTCAAACCAGACAAAATCTCAGCATAGATATAAGGAAGTGGGTAAAATATTTTAATCCAACTTAAGGAACATTTGACAATTCATGGTGTCTGGGAGGGGGAAAAATAGTACCTTCCATCGATGGGAATCTTGGTGGGCCCAGGGTATGAATCAACACTGAAGGATATTTGGGGACACAAATCAGACTCTAGAGGCCATATTTTATAAATATATTCGTGAGTGTATTAAATTGGGCAGGGGACAGTGAGTGGGGGTAGAGGTATACATATGGTAGTGGATCTAAATGCCATCAAACTATACTGTATGAAAATTTTAAAAAATTTAATAAAAATTACAAAATTAATCATATAAACCTATACACATTTAGTTAAAAACAGTGATATGAATAATTTACTATTTTATGACCAATAATCACAGTGAGAAAAATAAATATGTAATGATACACACCTAGCTATTTGGAGTCATTAGTAGGTGGAAATTTTGATTCCTTTTTGTCCATCAGTAATATAATACATTATAAATAA
>NW_008352153.1:2875805-2890295 GCF_000622305.1 Nannospalax galili | reverse complement strand
TACATTATTTTAATGAAAAATGAGATTGACTATAATGAAATACAAAAAAAAATCCTTTCCCATAAGTAATTGAAAACCCTAGAGATTTTCTCATAGTAGTGTTGTTGGCTGTAGAATTTAAAGGTAGAAATTCAATTAGATTATGGTCTTTGGGGCTTTACACAAAATTTATTCATCAATTCTCTTAGATGTTTTCAAAGTAGCTTCATTAAGCACCCCAGTTCTTCACCTTTGAGTGCATTATAATCACAGCATTTTTTTTTCATGAAAAGAAAATATGGTGTACTCAGCAAGAAGGCAATTTATGATGTTAAGCCATCTTTTACCTCAACATAACTCATGTGCTCTGCTCTGCTTAAACTTACTGGCCCTGTATTGAAACCTAAGACATAAATGATATTCATATTAAAATTCACCCACCCATGGTGAAGAGGGGGCCGAAAAATTGTAAGACTGGATAAATAGGTACATGACCTATAGATACAGAGTCTCACGGACTCCTGGGATCTTGCTCATAGGAACCTACTGCAATAGTGTCAGCATGCAGAAGACCCATGCAATCTCAAGCAGAGAAAAATCCCACCATAGAACTGGGGAAAGGGACATCAGGCATTAATCTTAGCCAAAGAACCATTGGTGGCTGATCACTGCTGAGTAAGGGATAGCTGATCTTTAAGGGAGTGACTCTAGCTAGGATGACTAGACCCCCCAGTAGATGAATTTGCACTAAGGGATGTCTGGGTACACTAACTTGACTCGATAGTCCTTATCATAAATGACAGATTGCATGAAATCCAGTGGGTGTGGGGATATGGAATGGTGCAGATAGGGGAGAGGCATAAAGATGATTAAGATGTGTACGAAATACACAAAAATATTCAATAATATACAAAATATAAAAGTAAAAGGGGCTGGAGAGATGGCTCAGCAGTTAAGAACGCTGGCTGTTCTTAAAGAAGACCTGGGTTCAAATCTCAGCACCCACATGGCAGTTTATAACCATCTGTAACTCCAGTCCCAGGGGATCCGACAGCCTCTTCTGTCCTCTAAGGGCATTGTACAACATGGGTGCACTTACCTACATGCAGGCAATACACGCATACCCATAAAATAAGAATAATAAATAAAACTTTTACAAAAGTAAAAATAAAATGCTGGCTTCATGATGGGGTCGTCATGAAAAAAATAATAAGTTTTTGCTTAGAAATATTCTTACGTAGTTCACATGTTCAGTGCGGGCCTCAAATTGGTTTCATATGTTGTGGTTTTCTCCTTGTGTTACATTTTGGGTTTTGTGACCTAGCTGATGAATGTGATGGATAGAGTCACGTCACTTGGCGTCTTTACCTTTTTTTTTTCTCAGTTGATGGTAGGGCAGGGGAGGACTTCCATATTTCAGTCCCTGGGTCAGTGTTAGTCTTGGAATTTTCAGAGTAAGCTGAGTAAAACAGAACTTTGACTTCCTTCTTGATCTTTTGTGTTACATCTCCTTGACTATAACCTACTATGATGGAAGAAGGACAGGATTGGAACAGCAGAAGGAAGGATTGAGCACGCTCAAGAACACAGCCCACTAATCCCATAATTACCTCATTCCAGCTGAGAAATGCATAGCCTCAATTTCTCTCCTGCCTTAACTGAAGCCCTGATTAGATTTAAAGACTTGTATTTGGAATTTCTGTTTATACCTAACACCTTCAGGATTATGTTTTCTTAGCAGTTTTTAGGTTACAAATTAGATAAATAATATCCTTGTTCTTTTATCAACAAGCTGCAAGATTTCAATCTATCTAATGCAGTGAGACTATTCATTCTCACCTATCTAATGCAGTAAGACTATTCACTCTCATCTCCAATTTATCTCTCAACATGATTCTCAACAGAAAACCTCTCGCTAAGGTTCATTTGTTTGAAAAAACTAATTTTAAGCGACCTGCTTTCAAACATCACTAAATTTGCCTGATTTATCACATTATTAAGGAGTGTAGTGTCTGTAATTCTAAGCTGTTCGATCATCGATTTTTTCTACTGTAATATGAATCTGTTATTTTTAAGATTTAGTAAAAAATATTATATAGGTTTGTTTATCACAACTATTCTAAATTTCAAAGAGTGATCTCAGGCGGGCAAGTTGTATTTATGCCACAGAAAACATGAACACAACACATAAAAGCAACTCTTAGGATTCTGAACAATTTATTATTTTAATTTTGTGTATATGAGCGAATTGCCTGACTGTATGCAAGTGCACACGTGTGATGCAGTGCCTGCTAAGGTCTGAAGAGAACTATGAATTCCCTTGAACTGGAGTTACAGAGGTTTGTAAGCCACCATGTGGATAACCAAACTTTTCCAAGAGCATCCAATGCTCTTAACCACTCACCCATCTCTCTAGTCCCAGCTGGTTTTGTTTTTAAATCGTTCATTGCAAGTTAAGTTTTTTCTAGGATGTAACTCTGTGAAGAGAAATGATCCCAGAAGGAAATGCCACTTCTGCCAGGCCCCTAAATGCATCCTTTTCCAGGCATATTTCATTATAGTGACACTGGGAAATAAACAGATTTGTTGGGAACAAAAATGCAGGTGGAAAAAAAATAAAAATAAAAAAGGAAATCTGGGCATGCTCCAAAATCTAGCATACGTCCGTTTCAAATTCGGAGGCTTTTTTAATGAACAATTCACCTGTACTTTTAGATACATCAAATCAGTGTAATTCCAATATTATAATGTAAAATGACAGATATATTTGGCTTAGAGTAACATGCAATTTTAATATCCCATCCAGCTGGAGCAATGACTCAGTGAGTAAGTGCACCTATGCTTTTCCAGAGTACCTGGGCTTTGTTCTCAACATCAACAGAGAGGCTAACACACATTAACTCTAGTTCCAGGGGAATCTAGCTCCCTCTTCTGATCTCCATGTCCATTGCATGCAGCTGTGCACATACATACATACAGGCAAAATTGTCACATGCATAAAATAAAATTTCAAAAATCTTAAAAAAAATTCCCTCTATCCTTCAACATATTAGGAGGTTATGCATTGAGTATAAATAAATAAATACTGGAACTTTCCTTCCCTAATGGCTCTACACTCACCAAGCACTTGAACTGACATGTAATTTAAAACAAACAGTGTCAACTGTAGAAAAATAACATTAACAAAACAGTGTTTCCTATTCTTACACTGTTCTGGCTAAGAATGTTGTTAAAGTGTCCAAACAGCTGTGTCCATGTTAGCTTACCAGGAAACCAACAGTAAATCTGCTTGTAAAACTCGGTCCAGCAAAACAACTGAGATCTTACTACAGTTATAGTGCTTTCCTGTATTCTTTATAAAATGTCTGTATAGGTCATTTCTGAAAGACTAACTTGACACTGTAATAGTGATATTAGTGGCAGTCATCTAACAATATTAATAACGTGTTAGCATTTATTAGCAATGCATGATCAATGGTATATTGCTTTAAATGCTTTACAGATACTATCACATTTAATGCATTAACAATCCCTTCATGGTAGTAATAGTTATAATTCTATCTTAGAGTTTATTAAATTGTCTGCAGCCATTTAGCTAATAAGAGCTGGAAGAGAGAATTAAACCTAGCCAGACTGCTAAGAACTCACACTCTCATCCACTGCAGTAGATTAAAGTGGAAACTACATCTTCCTAAGCCTGCAACTCTCTCCCATGGGCAGGATACTTTGTTTCTTACTTTGGGGGCTGTAATTTAGGAACTTGCTGATTCTGGTTTTCTATGCAGAAGGAGAAATCACACTTTCTACTTCCAAGAAGAATTCTTTCTTTACTTGTTTCAGTAGCATTGTCAAAGCTATGCTGCCTTTCCAAAACAAAGGTAGCCAGCCCCCCAACCCCAACCCCAGAGCACCACAGAAGGGACCCAAAGGGCCACATATCAGCCTGAGGCAGCTGAATGAATTCACAAAATTCCTGTTTGAATGAATCCGTGTCCTCTCAAATGTAAAATTTGGTTTTTCAATGTCACAACCAAACAGGAGGAATAGAGGGATTCCTTGTGCTCAATTCAGAATTACAGATGAAATAAAGTGGAGTTAGGATCTACAGAAGATAAAATAAAAACATGAAAAACTCAGAAACAGAAAAGCAATATGAAACAACTTTCCTCCATTTACCAGTCAAAAAAATCATAGCAGGCAAATTAATTTATATATAATTCCAATCAAGTGGTATTAAGTGGCTGGCTAGAAGTTTCTTGTCCAAAATGGCAATTCTCTTTTGGCCCTGACTTATCATACACAATCCTGAACTACACAGTCATTTTAGCTGTTTCTCAATAAATGTTGTACATTAAGCTGTTATCATTGTAAAAGAAATGATTACAATTTTGCCTCTTTGGCAAATCTAAAAACTCATAGAAGGAAGCTATTGGCTTGTCTAGGTATAAAAACCATTACCTTTGTTGTCAGCCTTTGAGAAACAGATCAGCTGGTTTTCAGAGCAGTTAGGACATTTAGGACGCATGCTGTGAGATTATCCCTACTTGCTGACAACATAATTACTCTGTTTATTTATTTTAATGATCCCATAAAAGAGAAGGAGATATGATATGAGTTCAGGGCAAGAAAAGAGGCGGGAAAGTGAGCGGATGGTTCTTAGAGCCAAATGTGAAGCTGGTGAGCAGAAGATGAGCTAAGATTCCTTGAAGACAGATTGTCTTCTGCAGAATCAGGAAACCAAGCTCATCTCAAAGTCGTCCTTATTCCTAGCTAGCATCTTTTGTTTTCCTGTGCTGGTTCATGCAGTAATTCATTTTGACTGAGAATGACCTGTGGTCATTGTTTTGTTTAATGCTTACCTCTCTGCTCTTGCTTTATAGTTTGGGACACATAAGCAAATAGATTTAAGCTATGCAGACTTTGGGAAAATAATACCTTGAACAAGTAGTATATGAATAACTATAATATTAAAATTTGGAATTATGATCCAACTTTTCGGAACATTGTAAACTATCTTATTAAAATAGATTGAGTTGCTCCTTTTTAATTATTAAAATATTTACTATCATAAACTGCACAGAAAAGGGTTTCACCAATATTTCCAGACGTTTATAAGTATACTTCAATTTTATTTAAGCCTCTGTTAACTACTCATGCTACTGATCCACCTTCAAAAGCCTCACTTGCAGTTTGATACTCTTTTCTAAAATCAGAGAGCCTGCATATGAGGAAACATACAATATCTGTGTTTCTAAATCTGATTAATTTGCTGTGCATGATGATTTCCGTCTGTATCCATTTCCTGCAGGTGAAATATGCTCATTCTTCTTTGTGAGTGAATAAAACCATAGTGTGTAGAGATACCACATTTCCTGAGGTTACCTCTCTTACAGCAGCTACAAGTCTGTGTGCCTGTGGACCACTATCCAATCAAATCCATGTTTTCATGTACACTTCATATCATGCCTTGAAATGTAAATCTTAGATAACAATGCTTTTCTATATTTATATTTATCTTACAAGTTTAAACCAATAAATGCCACTAATTTTGCATATTTATCCCCTTACATGGTCACATTAGTTATATATTTCTTTGGTGAATGATTAATACTTTCTCTTTCAAAAATCTTATTAGGGAATTACAGAGTCATATGCTTATAATTGATCTTTAAACCTTGTTCTCTCCATTCCTGTATTTTCCTCAACTTTTTCTTCTACTCACTAGACACGAATTGTACAGTTGGGGATCATCTGAAAATATAAATATGGCCCTCTCTATGACCTATACCTTAAAACACAAACATAAAAGACGCAGTTTACTTACAAGTTCCAAGAGACAGTATTAAGTAAGGTAAATAAGTTCAAGAGTAAAATCGTTTTCTCTTCTTAAAAAAAGATTTCTAAAAAATTAATGTATTATTTTGACAGAACTTTAATATCCATGTTCTATACTTTTATCACTCCAGGACTGATGGAGGTCAATACTGTCATTCTCATTTCATAAGCAAACACTCATTCATTCATGCAGTGATAGAATAATCACATAGAGCATCACAGCCAGGGACAAGAACTTTGCTCCTGATGTTGAATGTTCCTTAAACATAATATAGCAAAATCACTGTGTAAGTAATCGTGTGTGGTAGTCACAGGCCTACAAACAAAGTCATTACCCTTGATTTTCTTGTCATTGACAAGTTCAGACCATTGGCTAATGACAAAATAATAGCTCACTAGCAACCAGTAAACACTGCTAATGCTAATGTTATAAATCAATTAGGAGAATAGTCAGTGCATTTGTTATGATAGATTTTAAGCAAAGAACAAAATGATGGGCAATGCATGCATGTTAGAAGTTATAAATTAAGAAGTTGCTAGTTAGCTTACACTGAATAACCCATAATGAACTTCGCATTTCCTGGCAAAATTTACATGTTTAATGAAAGTTTATCATCCCTTCAATAAAGTGATGTGAGCACTTCAACATAGTCCAAAGGAGTGCAAAATAAAATCACTTTAATTCTCACACTTTTCTTTGGCTCCTTCTTAATAGGAAAAGTATAAACTTGGACGTTCACTGAAATCAGAGCCTTTGATATGGCCATTTATTTTTGAAAGGCTTTGTATAGCATACCAATTCCTGCATCTAGGAGCTTTTCATTGATATTCCATTTAATAAACTAGCTAGCCAGACACATTTATTTTAAAGTTCAGGTTTAATTAAAAGATAAGGCCAGAATGACAGAATGGAAAGGGAAAGAAGGGTGTTGGGTTTTTTTGTTTATTATTACAGAACAGCTGCTTTTATTTTTACCCAATCTCCATTAATGTCAAATCAAAAGGCCGCATTTCTTCCTGGCCTTCCACATTTGCCCTGTTACCTGCTTCCCTTAGGAAATCACTGTGCAGTTCTTCATCCTGACTTCGAATCCAGAGTGAGTCTGCTATTGCCTAGCTGAAAATGCAGAGAATTTTTTGACATGAGATTTATTTTTCAAATTGAAATTCATTCATTTATTTATTTAGCAGTATTTCCTGAGTACCTGCTGTATAGCAGCTGCTGCTTCAGGTGCTGAGGGTTAACTAGTGCATACGCTCATCAGAAGTATTGAAGTGTAACAACTTCAAACCCCACGGGCCTTTCTTGAACCATGCTGCCTTTTAACTCACTGAATAGATGCTATTTCATAGACTGAAAAATAATTCTCTCTGACAATTAAAACATGATAAAGATGGTCAGCTCCACCTTTGTCCTCTTGCATTCTTAGGTGCTGTACATTCTAATCAGAAGCTGTTCTCTAACATTACCAAAGAGAAAGTAAGATCATTAAAGCAAGGCACCACATATACTTGGGAAACATTATATGACATGAGTCCTTAGACTGCAGTGCTGTAATTACCGATGTTTGCTGAGCCATGCAGGACACTGGACCTTTCCAAGGCTTCCCGAGCCATTTTGCTTAGATTTTCTGGAATCATGAAAGTCAACATTGTAATATGGGTTGGACTAGGCTTAGATGGCCCCTGCACTTGGGTCTGTCCCAGAACTTTGCCTAGCAGCTGGTATAGTAAAATGTGCGTGTTAGAAGTCTTGATTCACTTTGATCAGGAGATGGTAGGAGAGATGAGGAGTACAGACTCAGATTCAGTAGACATAAATTCATGTCTACAGTATTCTACCTTTGGGAAATATGAGAAAAGAGATTTAGTTACTCCCTTTAAACTTTAATTTTCTAGGACTAGAGAGATGTCTCAACAGTTAAGAGCACTGGATGTTCTAGCAGTCAACTCAGGCTCATTTCCCGGATCCACATGGTGACTCACAACCATCTCTAACTATAGTTCGACGGGATCTGATGGCCTCTTCTGCCTTCTGTGGTCCTAGCACAACATGGGCACACTTACACCCATACAGACAAGACACTCATACAGATAAATATAAATAAATTTAAAAATATAAAAGCTGAAAACCTGTAATTTTCAATAATAATACTAGTGAATAATAATTCTGATAATTAAAGAATGTGTAAACAAGTCCACAGAAACAATGAAAATAATTTGATCTGCTATGGAAGGCATTTAGAATTTTGTAGCATCTCCTTTCCTCCTCCTCTGAGGTCTATGTTTTTTCATTAATGCATGTTTTTCTTGAATTCTTTAAGGAATATAATTTCTGCTCACCTAACCTTTGGTACCAATGTACCAATGTAGGATTTTCTTAATGCAAAGTAAACTTTAGTAGAATACATACATTTCACATATTCTAAGTATTTTCTCTTTGCCTACTTCCAAAGGAACTTTAGATAACCAAACTGTACAGTAAAGCTTAATAACATGATCTAGGTCCAGAGGCAGCTATCTAAGGAAAGCACTTGGCATACATTTTTTTCCAGAAACATGAAATGAGTTACAGTAAGGAACTGCACAGGATCCATAACTTTCTAGTGCACGTGTTTTTCTAAGATATGGGAAGAAAGATACACAAGAAACAATGACTCACTAAATAAATTTTGTACTCTGGCAAAATCCTAGAAATTTGGCAAAATTTCCTTATGAAGTTTAAATGATTTCTTTGAAAAACCACTAAGGAAGAATTTATGGTAAGAATGTATGCATAAGAGACACCTATTAACACGGTGAATAATCTACGGCTTCATAAAAGGTGAAACTGTTGTCTGAAAGCATGCCTCTACCCTTGAATATTTATCAAACAGAAAGTTCATTATTAATTTCCAGTTCAGTGAAAGACTGAGGTAATTATGCCTTAGGATCTGTTGGATTCTGGTGATCTGAAGTAATGAAAGAATAGTAAAAGACCTAAAGGGTAAGCAATCTCCCCATCCAGCTATTCTTTAGCTCAGATATCATATGTCTTAGGCAAGCACTTGACAGGTGTTAAATTGCAGTAAATTCATGATTGAATTCTCTAACAGCTACCTGTAATGCTGATAATCTATTGTACTGGTTAAAATGTAAGCCATATAGTTCAATCTTTTCTGACACAGGTATTACATACAGAAAAACAGAAGACAAAGGAGTTACAATTTCCCCTATAGCAGTGGTAGCAGAACCAGAGTGAGCAAGCACTATCCCAAGGCCAAGTAATTACATTTAGACTGCATCTCTCTCCCTGCTCCATCCTGCCTTGGTATGATCTCAAGAGTAGTCCACAGGACATGACCCCTCTTGCAATATCTAAAACTCCCAACCGTCCCAAGAAAATGATACTATTAGAACCAGTTGCCAACATTTATTTTGAAAACTACTAAAACTGATTCCTGTGTATCTAAGTCAGAATCAGCGGTTTAGGGCACAAAGCCCTCATATCCATTAGACAGAGAATTTACTACTGAAGATTGTGTTTCCAGTGTGTTCTCTGGAACCCACTGTCTATTTAATCAGCAGAAATCTCACAACCACTGTCTTTCTGAAGTATTCCTTTCCTTCATCCCTGATTCTGACTTAGAGACCCAAGAATCAGTTTTACTACTTTTCTTCCTCCTCCTCCTCTTCCTTCCCCTTTTCTTCTGTGTCTTCCACCTGTCTTCCTTGACCTTTTGTTATTGTATAAATTTACTGTCGATGTCCACTGAGGACACTTTATCACTTTCATCCTTTGCTAGTCTGGTTATGTTTCCTCAGAAAGTGAGCCACAGCCAGATACAGACAGGAACCTTCTTTCTGTCTGTTTCAACCCTAAAACAAAACATGATAAGGAGGCATTAACTTATGTGCCACAAGGTACACCATCTGTCTCGTTGAAGTCACATCCATTTTTCCTGGACGTCACACACACTCTTTCGCTGAAAATATTGCACACTTGGCTTGCTGTTCTTTTTTTCCACTCTAACTTTTGTCACTATTCTTCACATTTTAAAATAATTCATTCAGCTCGCAGTGTCTTTCAACCTTGCAATCCTCACTACCAATAACTTTATGCTTAATTATTTTATCCCTGCAGACTCAGCTGACCTGGAACTTACTATGTAGACCAGGCTGGCCTCGATCTCACAGAGATTCACCTGCCTCTGCCTCCTGAGTGCTAGAACTACAGGCGTGTGCCCCCATGCCCGGCTACGGTCAACCTTATATTAGTTTTTCATTCTCATTGGACAGACACTGTCTTTTCTGACTTCTGATGTACCTCACAGTAGTCATTTCAAGCGTACCCTGCTATGATACCACCTTTCTTCTTAGCTTTTCACTCTAGTCTCACCATCCCAGTCCTAGAATTACTTCTTATTTGTCCTTCTGTTTTCATGCTTCTACCAGGTATGTTCCTAGTCTCCTCTGTTGAAGCTTATTCTTTATCTCAACTATACAACTGGATAATCCTCAGACTCAGTCTTCAAACCTACCTACTGTATATCAGCTCTGGCTACTCAATGGTCTCATCTAAAATCCTGACAGTTCTATTTCTATATACATGACTCAGGTTTTACTTCACATTTCCCCTTCTAATTAATTTTTTAAACATAACTACTTAACCTACAAATTCATTTGGCTTTAGAGGAGACATCTCTAACACAATAAAGGCTCTTCATTCTGCTCCCCAAACTGATCATTGTTACTATTCTTATAAATAATATAGCTTCCTATGAAGGAACTAGAAATTGTTCTTTTTTAATATTTTATTTATTATTTTGTTTTATATGTATGATTTTGTTGCCTGCATGTGTCTAAGTCAGATGTCAGAAGAGAGCATCAGTTCCCCTGGAACAGGAGTTAGCCAACATGTTGATGCTGGGAATAGAACATTGGTCCTGTCCAAGAGCAGACAGTGCTCTTAGCCACTGAGTAATCTCTCTAGCCCCCTACAAATTATTCTTGAGTCTCCATTAGAAAGGTATGTTGGTGCTATTCGTGCTAAATGTATATGAGGATAAAATCCAGAACTTCCCTTCTATCATTCACAGCACGAGTGCCTTTCTAGTGTGAAACACCATCAAGCTTAATCTAGACAGCTACAATACTGTTTTTCTTGGAGTGCTTTGAGTGTACTGTACTTATAACAGATGCAGAAACAGCTACCTGAGTTATTTTTAAGCATATCCAGGTCATATCATTTCAAGTAAGTCACACATCTCTATGGTTCTCATAACATAGAAGGTAAAATCTAAAGCTTTGGCACAGATGACCAATAGCACATATCCTAACCTCTGTGTACCTTTACAACTGAAAGTTTTCACATTCCCACCACAATGCCTTGTGTTCCAAGTGTTCCATGGTGTCCCTGCTGGTTCTCAAACTCTTAATCAGCTGTGTCCTAGGACCTTGGGCTGTTTGCTTCTTCCTCCTGGAGCTCTCCTTTCCAATTACTGTGAGGTTTCTTCCTCTATTCATATCTTTGTTTAGTATCATCTCTTTACAAGTAGCTTCATTTGCTACTCTAACAAATTCTAATCCTATAGTTATCATGCTGCATTGTTTCATTTTTAAAGCTTGAATTTTACTTTACAGTATATAATATATATACATATATATTGTTATTATCATTTACTTTTTGTAATTCAATATAATAATGCTTAAAAGGAAATGTTAATTTTATCTTTTTAGAACCCTGTATTCCCAGCAATTAAAGACCCATGTTGCTTAATACAATTTATTATTGCCTTCCTGAGTGTGGTGGAACATGCCTTTAATTCCATCACTCAGGAAGGAGAGGCAGGAAGATCTTAGTGAGTTTAAGGCTAGCCTGTTCTACAGAGTGAGTTCCAGGTCAGCCAGTGCTATACAGTGCTATTCATTGTGACACTTTTATACACGTGGATATTTTTGTCATATTCACCCAGCTTTAGTGTCTCATGTCTTCTTCTCCTTCACACTGATCCCCTTTTTCTTCCTGATATATCCCTCTCATACTTTCCCATCATTTTGTGTGTGCAGCTCAGAGAGTTTCATTATGGTTTCTTGTGGCTCATGAGTGAAGGTTTGTAGGAGCACTGGACTTCTTTATTTAGCCAGGTTCTCAAATTTGATTGGCCTCAAGTTTCCTATGTGGAGCCACAAACACACTTGAACAGTTGAATTTCCTCTTGCCTGTACCTCTTGATTACTGGGTTATCAATGCACACCAACACAGTTTTATGAGGTACTGGGGCTCCAACCCAGAGCTTCATGCATGCTAGGCAAGCATTATACCAACTGAGTTACATTGTGGCCTTAAATTTGCTATTTTATAAATAAAATATTTTACATCAAATTAAAAATATGGGTACTCAGTGCTTGTCAAGGATTTATAAAACCTTGGGTTTGATCCCTGGCTTCTTATAAATCAGGCATGCTCACATATGCTTACAGTCCCACTAGTTGGGAGGTAGATGTAGGATTGTCAGAAGCTCGAACTCATCCTCTGCTACATAGTGAGTTTGAGGTCACTATGGCCTAATTGAAATCCTGTCTCAAAATAAAATGACATAAAGATAAGAGTCATCGTTCTTTACAGTAATAGGCACACAATAGTATCTATTAACATTTCCAGTTCCTAAATGTGGCAAATTAATGTTTTTAGCCTGTTGTATCTTATTTTCAATTAGAAAATATTTATATAATTTTAATAATTTTTGAGCTTTAGATCCATCTTCACTAACAATCATAGATTCTAATAGTCCTATATTAAACTATACAAGATAAATGACAACTTTAGGAACTTACGACCTCCATGTTTTTAAGAGCCTGTACAAAAGAGCAACATGAGGCTTTAAACTGTTCTCAATAGAGTCTGCAGTGATTCAGATATGCTTAGGTCATAGCTGGATATGCATTTTGCCACTCTTGGAACCTTCCCAGTCTTCGACCTAAGGGTTTTTGTTAAAGGAATCAGTCTCACTTTTAGAGCTAATACTTGATTAACCTCACTCATAGAGGATATTCATTCAAAAATGTAAATGTCTGGTGTCAAAAAATGAGTATATTGCAGCTTTGAGAAAGATTGTACTAATATGCCCACAGACTACTCAAGAGCCAATGAATACACACACTCCTCTCCTATTAAGCGACTTATAAAGGGATTAAGTTGTCAACATTATGTAATAACTCACTGATTTTCCTAAAACACTGAATTTTTCTCAGACTAACAAAAATAATTGATGTACCTATAATGGTCCACATAGAAAACAACTCTCTCCATTCTAGAACATTCGCCTGCCTACCCAAGAATGAGAAATGGTGTGTGTGGGACAGAGAAATTCCTACTGAGAAATCCCTTTGTACCTTAAAAAAAAGAAAAACCTTTGTTATGGGTGGGATTATCTGTCTTCTCCCACAAATTCAATACATTGACATCCTAGTTCTTGGAACCTCAGAATGTGGTTCCAATGTAAATATTAATGTAAAAATGTGGAGATAAATTTTTAAAGTGATAATTAAGTTAAAATGTTAAAAAAATAAACAGTCTCAAAAGAAGAAATACAAATGGTCAGTAAGTACTTTGAAATGTGTTTAACATGCCTAGCCATCAGGGAAATTAAAATTAAACTACTTTAAGATACTATATCACCCCAGTCAGAATGATTAGCATCAAATAATCTGACAACAAATGCTGGTGAGGATATGGAGAAAGAGGAACTTTTATCCACTGTTGGTAGAAATTCAAACCAGTTCAACCATTGTACAAATCAGATTGGAGGTTCCTCAGAAATTTAAAATAGAACAACCATATGAACCAGGTTTATAATCCCTGGACATGTACCCAAAGGACTCCTTATTCTATCACAGATATTTGCACATCCACATGTACTGCTACTCTATTCAAATGAGCAAGAAATGACCAGTCTATATATCAATTAATAGATGAATGGATAATGACCATGGTACATATAATATATACAATGTCATTTTATTCAGCTGTAAACAAAATGAAATTACCTAATTTTCAGGGAAACTGGAAATATCTGGAAATTATTATAATAATTCAGGTGACCCAAATGCAGAAAGACAAAAAAAAAAAACAAGTTCTCTCTTGTATACAGATGCTAACTCTGTGTATGTGTGTGTGTGTGTGTGTGTGTCTGTGTGTCTGTGTGTCTCTGTGTGTATGTGTTTGTGTGTGTATAAAATACAGGTTATGCCTAAACATCTATAAAGGAAACTAAGAAAATGGAAAAAGCTGTGAAGAAGTGGGGCATAGTCACTCAAAAGAACACATGACATGAAATTGGAAAGGAGGTGAGAGGGGTGGGGTACTTGAAGTGGTGATAAGACACCATAATGACCCAGCACCCACCTGAGGGTCCAGAACCATCTGTAACCCCAGTTTCAGGAGATCCTAAAGTCCTCTTCTGGCCTCTTTGGGCTCTAAATGCACATACATGCATGTGAGCAAAAAACTCACACATATTAAAAGATAAGTTAATAGAACACCATAATGACATCTAATATGTTATATGATAATTTTAAAACATTTTATAGTTAAAATGAAATTATTGACATGAGCTTTAGTCCAATATTACTTAAAGCCTTATAAAAAATGGTTCACAGACATACACAGAGCAAATCAAAGAATATAAAACTATT
>NW_008352153.1:2862008-2874979 GCF_000622305.1 Nannospalax galili | reverse complement strand
AAACTATTTAAAGGAAAAAAAAAAAGACTAAAAAAAAAAAAAACCACCCCGCCAATATCTTGATCTTCTAGCCTCAGGAACCAGGAGGAAATGAATGTGATTTAAGACACCTGTGAATGGTATCTTGCTATATTAGCCTTATAAAATAATGATCCTTTCCAGGGTAGTTGTGCATACAGTGATTATGAAAAGCAGATATAATATTTGCTAGAGAATGGAGGAAATTGGGGACAAACTTCTGAAGAATTCCACTTTGCAGGCTTAGATCACCCCTTTCTTTGTACATATCCTCATAGCCATCTATATGTACAACATATATATATACATATGAATGTTATATGGATGTTATATGGATATACTTACATATTTTAAACTTACATAGCCAATGGGAAGGAAACATAAACTAGTAGTACCAAAACAGAAACTCTGAGGACCACACTGACGAGGAATCAATGCCTTTGGCTTAAGCCTACTAATATTTGTCTTCAAGACCCTTTTCCCACAACTCTGGGGGGAGCTCTGTGAACTATTTTTCTCATCAATGCTGGGACAGTGACAGTATGGTCTTGTGTGCATCTTATCCAGGGAATCGTAGCTACTGAGATTTCTTGCGTGCAGCATATCTGTCAGGTGCAGAAGATACTAATCCTCAGCAGTCCTCTTTGTCCTCTATATCATACAATATTTCAAGCCCCACTTCTAAGATGTTCCCTTAGCCTTGGCTGTAGGTATTGTGTTATAGATACCTTATTTGGGGATGGCACTCCACTGTCACTTGCTCTCTGTACTTGATCAGTTGTAGTTCTCTGTAATAATCCATGTCTGCTACAAAAACAAGCTTATTTGATGAGGGGTGTGAGTTACACTAATGGATGGGTTTAAGGATAAATATTTAGAAGGTGATGAGATGAAAAAATTAAAGTAATAGGTTCACCCCCAGGGTCCATGAGCTATAGGCAGTCTAAGGCTGCTGAAGTCTAGAGAGTCGGATTCCTTCAGGGATGAGACCACCAGATAGGCTCTAGGTTGTTCATGATATTGTGGTCAGCCCTACACCCATGAGCAGCATAGGGGCAACATGAACTGGACTCAGCAGGATATACATATATATATATATTATATATATATATAATTTTTATATATGGAGTGTAGGAGTATATGTGTGATGGATACATGAAATTGAGACGAGGATGGGAAGGGCACAAGGACTTGGAGCAGGGAGGGAGTGATAGATATGGTTAAAATCCTTTGTACTTATGTATGCATTTCTCAAATTATAAAATAAAATAAACACAAAAGAGCAAATAAAGGGAAAAATGAATAAAACATACGGTGATACACAGTACACAATTCTTGACAATAATAAGGACTCTTATCTGGCCCATTTATTTATTTCATTAAATTTTTATTATTGTGTGGCATGTTACTCATATAAAGGTCACTGTAAAGAAAACAGAGGCCCTTTTTCTATGACGGCAATTGCAGCACTCAATGGATCATCATTCAAGAAAGCTAGTGAAAACACCCATTGAAGTAGCCCGTGATCTCAAACTCAGAGGCTTGGTCACAGTCAGTATTCAACTTCAAAAAACATCCAGGCCTGAAGTGTGATTGATTTTATTTCACTTTATTTTATTTATTTATATTTCACATGACACGATCACCAAGCAAAGGCTCAAAGCACTGGTGTTGCTTTCGGTGTTCCCAGCTGGATTATTAATCTTTCTGTCAAGTTTAATTCCTGACCCTCAATTTAGTTCTATTTCAGCAGCTGATGCCTCTATTAGCCTCGATGCACTTGAATTCTGCTGCTCCTGTGGCTGTAGCCTGCTGAGAAACTGCTTTTCGAGTACTTAGCAGAAAAGCTCTGTTTTATTGACTCAGATTTTAATTTCAAATAGTATTCCAACTGATCGTGTACTTGAAAACAAATGTTCTGAGAGACTCCCCTCATGCACTTAAAGGTGATTGCGAAGTTCCATGTGCAACCAAGTATATAAATTATGAGAAATTCTTTCATTCTTTACACCACTCCATTCTTTATAATATTAATAGAGTCTCGGGTAAATCAATGGCCTTCCAAACTGTAAAAATTTTTTAAGAAAGCTGCTAGCAGATATCTATTTAGATTGGAAAGAAAGAAAAAATTGTTCCAGATTTCATTTTTTGTTTTTTTCTGAGACAGGGACTCTAGTAACCCCAGCTGGCCTGAAACTCACTATGCAGACCAGGCTAGCCTTGAATTCAGAGACATCTACCTGCTTTTGCCTCCCAAGCGCTGGGATTAAAGGCGTGAGCCACCACACCTGGCCTGATTTCACTATTTTTAAATAGTTTCTATTATAATATGCTCAATAATAGTACAACAAATGGTAGATTAAAAAATAGATTTAATTTTTAAGTGAAAATGAGTAGTGCAATAATTAACAAAACAGGCTCCTATAGTGAAAGATCAATGTAATTTTGTGAAATGATGTCATGCTTTGCAGGTTGCCCACTTTAGAACAGACATAATTGATGGCTGTCGTGTCTTTTTAAAATAATATTTTATTATTTTTATTTTATGTGTATGAGTGTATGTGAGTTAACCCGTGTTGTGCAATGCCGCAGAGGTCAGAAGAGGGCTTCAGATTCCCCTGGAACTGGAGCTAAAGACAGTTTGTTGCCGCCATGTGGGTGCTGGGAATCGAACCTGGGTCCTCTGCAAGAGAAGTCAGTGCCCTTAACTGCTGAGCCATCTCTCCAGCCCTAGCTATTGTAGTTTTGAATCAATCAGCTCAGTTGCTCTGACTCTTGTTACTGTGTTTTCACCAATGATTACAGATTTCTAATGTGAAGAGTGGTGATGGCTCAGGAAAAGTTGTTCTTCAGTGTGGCTAAATTCATGAATCAATCAAATGCATTGTTTACTTCCCTTGAAGAAAATTAAAATGGAATGACTAGTATGTAGTCTAATATAATCTCTCATTGTATAACATTTATTTAAATACCATTAAAGATATTGATCCTAATTTCTACATTCAAATGAGAATGTACAGACTGCATCAGAAGAAAGTTTATTCCTTTTCTTGGATGATGTTAGTAATGAAAGATTCTATGCTTACAGCGAATCTATTACAATTTCTATCACGATCATGTGATACCATGGAGACACTAGAAGTCAGTAATATTTTCCTGCCTCTATCACTCCATAATTCATGAAATCATCTGCCTCCTTAGCGCAGTAGGCAGCGCGTCAGTGTCATAATTCATGAAATCACTGAAAGCTCCATCATAGCCTCTCCTTTTCCTGTGCTGTTCCTCAGATGAATTTTTAAAAATCTTTTTATATCCAATTACTTTGCCTGGATAAACTATGATGTGTTTATATTTTTTAAATTGTTTTGCTAGAGGCTATTAATATATTAGTGCTTTCTAGCATCAAGAATTTACAGCATGCGTTGGAGAGATGGCTCACTGGTTCAGAGCACTGGCTGCTGTTGCAGAGGACCCATGTTTAAATCCTAGAACCTATATGGTGGCTAACCACCATCATTACTCCAGTTCCAGGGGATCTGACACCCTCAGCAGATGCTTCATGACATGAGTGCACTTACACGCTTGCGGGCATAGCACTCACACACATAGAATAAAAACAAATTTACTGAAAACAAATTTTAACAACTGTAACAGGATGCACAAGACCCATGCAAGTTTGAATTAGACAAAAACTCAGTCTAGAAGTGGGCAAATGGGCAATAAGCCCCAAGTTTGAGAAACTATGGGCAGTTGATGACTACTAGGAGAGGGAAAGTTGATTTTCTTTAAGGGAGTGATGCTAGACAGCCTAACCAAGCTCTGGCGGGTAGATTCACACCACAGGACATTTTGGGATAGAACTTGGCTTGACAGGTCTTAACATATGTGACAAAATTAGTGAAAACTGGTCTGGGGGAGTGCTTGGGGGTGTGTAGATAGGGACAGGTCTAAATATCATCAAGATGCATTATATAAATTTTTAAAAATCAATTAAAATTTTAAAAAGAATTTCTTCAGATTATTTTGTATATTATTTTGCAGTAATAAACCATTCAATTCTTCAATAAGTACTGAGTCCTCAATAATTATCTTCTGATAACCACTGCAATTGGAATATGTGCCGTGTAGCTCTTTTCTCAGCTTTGAAACTTCCCCTTCTAGAGGGATGAGGGAGACTCTGGAGATTAACAAAATTTACTGGGCACAAGAAACTCCAAAAGTGACAAGAGTCACAAAAACCTTCCTCAAGATTATCTACACAGTAAATAGTTTTTAGAATGGAAGAGTTTTTGTGGTGGTGGGCAAGCATCTCCAGAAATGAAGCCTTCATGAGCTACCACATGTACTGGGGAGGACTCTTCAGTTCTTCAGAACATAGCTGCCTCCAGGCACATATGCTCCTGAAAGAAATTCTTTACCTATGGAGCTCATTGCTTCATCATGCTAGATGTGGGCTAAACAGTTTCTTCATTGTATCATTGGTGATCCATCTAAGTTAAATAGGTATTTATTCATATCTTCACAGAAAATTCACATAGCAATGGGATCTACAGCACAGTTTTATTCTCCAGAGCTATTTAGAGGAAAATATAGAATAAAAAGAAATATATTACAGAGATATGAATAGATAAGTGAGAAATATTGTAAAAATTCATGAAAATCTTGGTGTTGCTTTAAAGAGTCTAGCAATTCTTCCCAGGAAGGAAAACATTAAAGATAAAATAAAATGCAGGAAGTAGACTCACAAAGAAGGGATGCTCGTGTCTTCCAGAGAGAACAGGCAACAGTGACAATGAGAAGTCAGAAAAGTCATGCAATTCAGAGACCTGCAAGTCCTTTAGAGGTTCTGAAAAACAAAACAAAGTATAGAGCAAGCCCAGAGCCAACAGCAGTGCTGGGACCATGAACAGAGTTGAATGCCTTGGTAATTCTGTCAGGTTCCTGCCCCATCATAGAAAACGGTCACAAACTGGGTAGGTTAAAACAATGGAAATGCTTATCTGAAAGTTCTACAGAAATGAACACCCAAGGTACATCAAGGCCGCACTCCCTCTAAGCTTTCTAAGCCATCCCATCTTCAGGTGGCACTAGTGGTTCCTGGGTTTCTGGCAAAGCAGATCAAATTTCTGCTTTCTCTCCATGCAGATTTTTCCTCTGTGTGTCTCTGTCTTTTCACTTTTTAAGGACACGAGTTTAGGGCCCACTCTAAATCCAAGATGATTTCATTTCAAAGTTCTTAACAAATACCACCTGCAAAGACTCTATTTTCATCTAAGACTATGTTCTGAGTTTCTTTGAATCCATGCATGTTTTGTGGGGCTGTTATTCAACCCACTAGAGTAAACTATTGGAATTTTATTATGATGCATTGAAGAAATGCTGATGGGTCTCTGTTGAGTCTGTAGCATCAGAAATACATAAAAGCAAATGTGATGAGAAATGCAATATACTGAGTTTGTGGCAGATTAAGTTAAAAATTGGAGGTTTTTTTTTTTTGGTCTTTTTGAGACAGGGTCTCCCTGTAGCCCCAGCTGTCCTGGAACTCACTATATAGACCTGTTGGGAGCCTGAGGCTCAGCCATTTCTTAAAACTGCTGAAAAGACCTAAGCTGGTAACTTTCCATTCTGCCCACTCTCCTACTGTGGGCACGGGATTGGAGCCCACGACCTTGACCCGCAGCCTTGGCCCATGGCCTTGTACTCTTCTTCAGTAAACTGCCCTGTTTTCCGTTAATCAGTAGATTCCTCCCTTAGAGTACATCTGGGCCCATGCGGTCTAGCTGATATGATTACTCTCATTCTGTACTCCTTTGTTCTCATTCTCTATTTAACCTCATGCTTGTGCTACAATAAATGAGACTTGATCAGAACGCTGTCTTGTCTCCATTTCTCTTGTCTCTTGCCCCATCCAAATCCCCACTCCCCAATCCAGGTACCCCATTGCAGATCCTGCAGGTTCGGGACAGAGTGGTGCCCAATGTGGGGCTGGATACTGGGGGCATCTTGTGAGGGAGATGATGGAAAAAGGAAGGAGTGCACTCGTTCAATTTCAAGTAGTTTGGAGATGCGCCATGGGAGCCTGCCGCGACCAGAAGGTAAGTTGTGCCGTCCAATCATGGGGCAAGAATTGAGGCAGCATCAGATCTATGTCAAGCAATTGAGAGAGGCTCTAAAGACATGAGGAGTAAAGGTTAGGACTGCGGATTTATTTCATTTCTTTGATTTTGTAAAGGACATTTGTGCCTGGTTTCCCCAAGAAGGGGTCATAGATATAAAAAGATGGAGAAGAGTGGGAGATGCATTACAGGACTTTTATACAGTATTTGGACCTGAAAAGGTTCCTGTTACTGCCTTTTCTTATTGGAATCTAATAAAAGAATTAATAGATAAGAGGGATGGACCAGTAGTGGCAGCAATTGCCCAAGCTGAAGAGATTTTTAAAAGTAGTTACAAGTCAGAATTAGGGAAGTTTCCAGGGACGAGCCTGACTTAATTTCTCTTGATAGTGAAGATGAGGATTCTTCTAAAAATATAAAAAAGAAGTTCTTGGAGTCAGTTACAGGGAAGGAAAATCTAGAGGATGCCCAAAAGTCTAAAGAAGAACATATTCGTACTTATCCTCTTTTACCAGAAGCTGACTGTCCAACCTCGGATACAGATGGCTCAGAGTCTGAGAGGGAGGGGTTAATTTGTAAAACTTGGATTAGGTCACCAAAAGGCCACAAGAGGCAAGAGTGTGACCACCCTCCTTCTTTCAGTGTACCGTCTGCTCCAACTATAATGGTGGCAATAGATCCTAGATCAGAATTGAAGGAACAGATAGCACAATTGCAGGAACAAATTAAACTAAAGGAATTGCATTAATCATTAATGCTTAAATTGCAGAAACTCAAGACAGGCAGGGAAACTGTTGTAGATAGAGAAAAAGCTCACCGAACCCCTCGAGGGCCCGGCCTCCATTCATATAAAGGAAATTTTAAGGACCCTGATAATTTTTCCTCCTATATGGAGGCCTTCCCTGTGACAGAAATGACAGATGACTGAGGAGAAGCATGGTGACATCATACGGGTTTCGATTTTCACCTAATTAAAGAATTAAAAACTGCCGTGTTGCAGTATGGAGCCACAGCCCCATATACCTTAGCAATCCTAGATGGTGTGGCTAAACAGTGGCTAACGCCCATTGATTAAAATACATTAGTAAGGTCGGTCCTTAGTGGGGGTGATTATTTACTATGGAAATCAGAGTATTTTGAAAACTATAAGGAGACAGCTAAAAAAAACCACCAAGCTAGGAACTGATGGGATTTTGATATGTTAACAGGCAAAGGTCAATATGGGACTAATGAACAGCAAATGCAATATGACCTGGGACTTTTCTTGCAATTTGACCCAGGACTTTTCACACAAATTCAGGCTGCTGCCACTAAGGCATGGAGAAAAATTCCAGTTAAAGGGGACCTAGGAGCTTCTCTCACTTCAGTCAAACAGGGGCCTGATGAACCATTTGCAGACTTTGTCCGTCGATTAATGACCACAGCAGGGAGAATATTTGGGAATGTTGATGCAGGACTAGATTATGTACAACAGTTAGCCTATGAAAATGCTAATCCTGCCTGTCAGGCAGCCGTCAGACCTTACAGGAAAAAGACAGATTTAACCGGCTATATACGGCTGTGTTCAGACATAGGTCCGTCTTATCAGCAGGGACTTGCCATGGCAGCAACTTTTAGTGGACAAACTATAAAAGATTTTTTGGCTGATAAAAATAAGACTAAAAACAAAGGGTGTTTTAAATGTGGTAAGAGCACGCATTTCACCCAAAAATACAAAATAGATAATGATCAACAAAAGACTGATGATAAAAAGGCTCCAAAATTATGGCCCAGATGTAAAAGGAGAAGACATTGGGCTAACAAATACAGGTCCAAGACTGATGTCAAAGGGAGAGCTTTACTGTCGAAGGGAGACCTCTACCTCCACATCAGGGAAACGGGTGGAGGGGCCAGGCCCAGGCCCCGAAACAAGCTTTTGGGGTAGTCAGTTTCATTCCTGCCAGCAACTGCAATCCTTTTCAGACCTCAACCGAGCAACCCCAGGAAGCGCAGGACTGGACCTCAGTTCCTCCTCCCACACAATATTACTCCCACACAGTATTGACTCCAGACATGGGAATTCAGACCATAGGGACTGAGATTTATGGACCACTCCCCACCAATAATTGCAGGCTAATATTAGGGCACGGTCCCTTAAAGGATCTGTTGTGCCTGGGATAATTGATGCAGATTATACTGGGGAGATAAAAATTTTAGCCCGTGCTGCTGACAATATAGTCACCATTCCACAAGGGGAATGTATTGCTCAGATAATTCTAATACCCCTGGTTAATTCCAATCATCTTGTTCAGGAAAAAAGCAGAAAAAATAAAAACTTCGGTTCATCCAATGCTTATTGGGTCCAAGCCATTACTCACAAAAAACCTACGTTGACTCTATGGCTTGATTAAAAAAAAATTCAATGGCCTGGAGATGATGTTACTATTATTTCTGCTGAGACCTGGCCTTTAGCCTGGCCTACAGTTGAGAATCTGACCAACTTAAAAGACATAGGACAGAGCCAAAACCCAAAACAGTGCTCAAAATTTCTCACTTAAAAAGATTCCATAAATAATTCTGGTTTGATTAAACCTTTTGTGGTCCCTTATTTACTGGTAAACCTGTGGGGAAGAGACTTACTTTCACAGATGAGAATAGTTATGTGCAGTCCAAATGATGTTGTTACTGCACAGATGCTTGCTCAAGGATACAGCCTTGGCAAAGGATTAGGGAAGAAAGAAAATGGAAGGGTGTCACCCTTAGTAAGCACAGGTCAAAATGATAAGCAAGGTCTGGAAATTTTATAATGGCGGCCATTGATGACCCTGAACCCTCAAACTATGTGGATCATATAACCTGGTGATCAGATGATCTGGTTTGGGTAGCTCAATGGTCGCTTACAGCAGAGAAGTTGGCAGCAGCCACTCATTTGGTGCAGGAACTACTTGAGGCAAGGCACATTGAAGAGACTTGTTCCCTGTGAAATACACCCATATTTGTTATTTAAAAAAGGTCAGGAAAATGGAGATTATTGCAAGACTTGAGATCAGTCAATGCTACTATGGTCCTCATGGGAACTTTACAGCCAGGTTTTCCTTCTCCAGTTGCCATACCACAAGGATACTTCAAGATAATAGCAGATCTTAAGGATTGTTTTTTCACTATTCCCTTATATCCTGAGGATTGCAAACGCTTTGTCTTTAGTCTTCCTTCTATTAACTTTAGAGAACCTATGAAGAGATACCAGTGGAAGGTTTTGCCTCAAGGAATGGCCAATAGCCCTACCCTTTGTCAGAAGTTTGTAGACGCAGCTCTTCAAAATACCAGAAATACTTGTCCATCCATGTACATAATCCATTATATGGATGATATTCTGATAGCAGGTGCAACAGGGGAAGCGGTATTACAATGTTATGCTCAGTTAAAATCGGATTTATTTAATGTAGGTTTACAAATAGCACCTGAAAAGGTACAAACACAGGATCCCTACTCTTATTTGGGTTTTCAGATTAATGGGCAAAAAATAACTTATCAAAAGGCTATCCTTAGACTTGATAAACTACAAACTTTAAATGATTTCTAAAAACTGTTAGGTGATATTAATTGGCTATGTCCTTATTTAAAGTTGACCACTGGGGACTTAAAGCCCCTCTTTGACATCCTTAAAAGGGATGCAAATCCAACCTCACCCAGAACACTTACTGAGGAAGCCAGAGTTGCCATACATAGAGTTGAGGAAGCAATTGCTAACCAGTTTGTTACTAATATAGATTATTGCAAGCCCTTATTTATATAATACCCAGTTATCACTCACAGATCTTCTTTGGCGGGAGCCCGGTCATCCTCTTATGTGGATACATTTACCTGCCTCCCCCAAAAAGATATTGCTTCCATATTATGATGCAGTGGCTGACTTAATGATTATTGGTCAGGATCACAGTCGTAAATATTTCGGTATGGAACCTCTTCATATTGTACAACCTTATACCAAGGATCACATTAACTGGTTACTTCAGAACTCAGAGACTTGGCTAATAACTTGTGCTAATTTTCCAAGGGTTTTAGATAACCATTACCCACCTGACAAGCTTATTCAGTTTTGTAATCTGCATACTTTCATTTTTCCATGCATTACTAGCCATCAGCCTTTACCTACTGCCTTGCTGGTTTTTATGGATGGTTCCTCCAATGGAATGGCAGCCTACACTTGGAACAATCAGGTTGTGCAGTTTCAGACCAACAAAACCTCTGCACAACTGGTGGAAGAGTCGGCCATCATATCAGTTTTCTCTGTGTTCCCTGATACACCCCTAAATATATACACTGACAGTGCGTATATCGCTCATGCCATACCTCTTTTAAAAACTGTTCCTATAATTAGGCATATTTCTGAAGCTGCAGATCTTTTTCATCAGTGCCAACACCTCATCCAACAAAGGACAGCCCCCTTTTTAGGACACATTCGAGGACACTCTAGCCTTCCAGGACCTTTAATGGCTGGCAATCAGGTCGCTGATGCAGCCACCAAACTTGTTGCTATTGCTACTCCTTCTAACATTACTCAAGCTGAACAAGCTCATGAGTTACACCATCTTATTGTGGTTTCTTTATGATTAATGTTTAAACTCACCAGAGAACAAGCTAGGAAAATAGTTAAAGAATGCAAGACCTGTGTCACCTTTCTCCCTGTTCCCCATCTAGGAGTCAATCCTAGAGGACTTGTCCCTAACATGCCTTGGCAGATGGATGTATCTCATTACAAAGATTTTGGCAAATTTAAATATATTCATGTTTGCATTGATACTTTCAGTGGACTTCTCTGTGCTTCATTACAAACAGGGAAAGCTACTAAACGTGTTATTGCTCATTTGCTCCACTGATTTTCTATAATGGGTACCCCAAAACATATTAAAATGGATAATGGTCCCCAATATGTATTTCAAGCTTTTCAAAATTTCTGCAACACCTTGCAGATAAAACATAAAATGGGAATACCTTACAACCCACAGGTCAGGGCATAGTTAAAAGAGCTCATCTACTTATAAAAAACACACTCAATGAAGTAAAAAAGGGGGAATGGTATCCCATCAGGGGATCCCCCAGGAATTTATTAAACCATATACTCTTTATTTTAAATTTTTAAAATTTAGACGCTTATGGTAAGTTGGCTGCAGATCGCTTCTGGTATGCAAAATCTAAGAGATGCTATGCCATGGTTAAATAGAAGGACTAGAAGGACACCCTGGATAATTCATGGCATGGCCCAGACTCAGTATTAATATGGGGAAGAGGATCTGTCTGCATTTATTCACAGCAACATGATGCAGCCCGCTGGTTACCTGAATGCTTAGTAAAGCAGATAGATGTTAACCAATGTTCCAGGGAGAATGAGGCTCCCTGAGAAACATTTTTCTTTTCTTTCTGTTTTCTTTTACAGCCCAGCCAGACTGGAATGGCCTCTGGTTATTGCATCCTGCTCCTCCTGATTGGTCCCATTTGGTCGCAGACGGTGTTACAGTGGGAATTCCAGGTTAAAGAGGGAGACATACACTGATGACAACATCCAGACCATTGGCACTGTCCGCTGTCCAGTGGAGGGTTGCCAAACAACCATTGTCAGTCCTATCACCCCATCTATTTTATCCTCTAAATTGAGACCTTACGCATGTTTCACTTATGATAATAGAGGCAGTTGTCTCACAGCTAGTACCATATATGGCGGATGTAGATATTGGGCTTGCCGCCTTCATGATGCTTATAGAAAAAATGGCATATTGAGTTATGATGATGGTCGATTCACAATTCGTATAGATGACCCTTGGGACGTCAGGTGGCAAAATGGAGTGAGAGGAAAAATTTGTAATGATGGGTACTCCTCACTCCCAGTGGGGTCTCTATTTATTTCCCGCCAGCTGGTCCATGCTACTGCTGATAAACAAATGAGACAGATTATCATTATGAGTGAGACTAAACTTCAGTCTGCCATACATACAAATTCCACCTTTAATCTTGCCCTTTGGCCCAATTATCTAAATTTTGCTTTAAAATTGTTAAACCTTTCTAATATCAATGCTTCATCGTGCCTGTTGTGTGCCTCTTTGGTTCGCCCCTTACTAGGCACTGTCCCTGTTAACTCTTCTTCTGCACCCAACATCATTACCGCTGGCACTCCACCTTCTCCCCCCATGTCGTCTATCCCTTTACTTTATAATCCTACTCAAAATATTTCCCTCTGCTATATCACTACCACCTACACTCCCCCCTCCTTTGTGTGTTGCAGTAATACTCTGTCAGTTCATCTCTTAATGCCCCCCCCTCTTATGTCTTTCTGGTGCAATGAATCCCTGTATCAACAGATCACTATTTCCTCTCCAGGACCCTGTGTATTAATTACTATTGTACCCCAATTGACCATGTATTCACCAGGGGAGTTTGCCTGGCTACTCCGCCCACATATTAAGAGAGGGGTATTCATCCCTTTTGTAATCAGGATAGGATTTACCACCTCTGCCAGCCTTTCTGCGGGGGCCCTGGGACATACTCTCTATACCGCAAAGGAATTCAACTCCCAATTACAGCAAGTTATAGAATCCACGGCCAGTAGCCTTGCAACCTTGCAACGCCAGCTGACTTCCCTGGCACAAGTTTCCCTTCAAAATCGTTGGGCCCTTGATCTTATCACTGCTGAAAAAGGGGGAACTTGCCTTTTCTTACAGGAGGAGTGCTGTTTCTACGTCAATGAATTGGGAATAGTAGAACAAAATATACAGACCCTGCAAACCATCAGTTACAAACTGCATCATTTTTATCAAAATCCTTCTAGGTGGTTGGATTCCCCCTTCCTTTCTTGGATCTCCT
>NW_008352153.1:2854145-2861039 GCF_000622305.1 Nannospalax galili | reverse complement strand
CAACCCCATGCTTGTGGTGCAATAAACGAGAATTGATCAGAGCCCTGTCTTGTCTCCATTTCTCTTGTCTGCTTGCCTCATCTACATGCCCACTCCCCAATCCAGGTACCCCATTGCAGATCCCGTGGGTTTGGGACATAGACCAGGCTCACTTTGAACTCACAAATATCCACCTGCCTCTGCCTCCCGAGTGCTGGGATTAAAGGCATGCTCCACCACATTTTTAATATGGTGATTTGAAAGGCTGTTGGCACATAAGTTTGGGCTTTAGCAGAGAGAGCCAAATTATGTGACGACTTTATCCACAAGCAATTCTAGAACTCCTTTTACATTCATATCACTTTATTTGGATTATAGTAAGAATTTATAAGATCTAATTGCTAAATATTCAACATTTTTGAGGCATTAACAAAACCTCAGTAGTTTAGAATCAGCCATAACAAGGTTATTTATGTGATAGAAATGGAAAAATAATGTACCTAAAGTCATTTTCTTTGTTTTGTTTTCTAGAGAGTTATGGGTTATCATCAAAACACTGAATTTCATAAAATTTAATAGTTAATATTCTTGTCCTTCCTCAAAGAAAGAACAGGCAAGGTTTTCCATTTGACACAAATTAAGGAAATCTGACATTAATGGTCCTTGAAGATTCCAGGTGATGGGGCTGGAGAGATAGCTTAGCAGTTAAGAGTACTGACTGTCCTAGCAGAGGACCCAGGTTCTATTTCCAGCACCCATACAGTGGTTAACAACCACCTGTAGCTCCAGTTCTAGGGAACCTGACACCTTCTTCTAACCTCTGCAGCTATTGTAGGACACGGGTGCACTTACACACACGTAGACAATACACTCATACACATAAAATAAAAATAATAAATAAAAGAAAACAAAAGACTCCAGAAGGTATGGGGGGCAGTTAATGGCTGAATTCTAGTGAACAGAGAATGTGTTTAAATATAAAAGTAGAAAAAAGTAGTCCATTGAAGGTAAGGAAGAATATCAGACACAGCAAATAGAGCCCACTGGGAACAGCATGTCCAGAAAAACCATGTGAATATTATTTAACATAGGAGGTGGAAAGGCAGAGTAAGGCATTCAGGGATCCTAGCTTAAATGAGGGGAAACCCCGCTGAACACTGCACTCATTGCCCTCTGATCCTGACTGTGGGTGCAGTACTGTGAGCTCCCTCCGGCTCTTCCTGCTGCCGCAACCTCTCTGCTGCGATGGACTGTACATCCCCTGAGCTGTAGCCTGCCACAAACCATTAAGCTGTTTTCGTCTTTTGTTGAAGCAAAAAGACAAATAACTTGTATGATATCCTACTCTCATTTTGATATTTTGTTCATCATGAAATTGTTCTCGTTTAAAAAAAATTTTCACTCCAATATTATACATGTGGCTTACTGCTGTTTTTGTTTAGGCCTCTCTCAATTTCTGTACTCAAGGCTAGTGTCTCCTCTCTCCCCAGTCTTGACAATGTATTTAATGAATAATTTGTCTTTCCATCATCTGATGCCATCAGGTAATATTTAACAAAGGAATTTCTTGATTCTTAGTCTTAGGATAAAATCATTTCCTATCTCCTGGTTTGTGTGTATCTATGCTAATTATAAATAACTAGAATGGTAACTGCTTCTGCTTTGCATGATGCAATCCTTGGCTGGTTCCTCAAGACAGAAATTAAAAATTTCTAAGGAAATCACTGTGTACAAAATAGGGATAATTTAAAAGATAATCTAGGCTTCCTCTATTCCCTCCTTCCTCAATTCCTTCCATATTTCCTTCCTCCCTTCCTTATTTCTCTTTCAATTTTTCTTTTTCGCCTATTTTTTTCTTTATTTAAAAGAGGCAAATGTTTCCTTCTTGTTGCTAAAGCATCCTCAGAGCAGAGGATGGAGAGACGGCTCAGTGGGTAGGAGCTTAAGAGGTTAAGAGCACTGCTGCTCTGGCAGAGGAGCAGAATTTTGTTCCCAGTGCCTACCCACATGGCACCTAAGAACTCCAGGTCTAGAGGATTCTGTGCCCTCTTCTGTTCTTTACAGGCATTACATGCATGTGGCACACTTAATGCAGGCAAAACTTATAGACACAAAATAAAAAAAAATACATTTTAAAATTAATTAAATTAAAAAGAAAACAGAGAGTGCACATCATACTGAGTGGATCCAGGGCCTCAGATGTGATAGGCAAACACTGTAGCTTTAAGCCCATAAGGGCATCATCTCAGAGTTGATTCTCACAACAACCATACACTAAAATGAGTACCTTATTAAATCAATGTATTAGAAAAGCATCTTTTTTATAACTTAAGTAAATTTATTGTTCTTTTTTGTTAAGATTTTTCAAATAAACATGCAGCCATTCAGCAAATACTCATGAAGAACCGGCTAGGACATAAGGACTTTGTCAGAGTGTGGAGGGTAAAAGAGAGGGTATGCTTTTGCCTTCTGTATACTGTATGTTGAAAGAATAAGCTGAGGAAAACTCAGCTGTGGTATCCACACTATCTGAGCTATGAGCATTCTTTTGTGTGTTAAAAACAGATGGTAGAGTCCTTTTCAATACATCTGAGAATATGTATGCTTAACAAAACAAATTTCTCGATTCCCAGTTAATTTTCAGTTTTTGGCCAAAAAGAAAAGGACCACAGAGCCAAGAAGGCCTTCTGTGTTGTGATATATATGCACTGTAGCAGATGGGGCAAGTAAACAAAAATTCACACATGATGAAGTCCCTATCTTTGAGTGTTTCTTGAGAAGTCCCTGTTAATGTTAAATCTCATCAACTTACACAAACTAAAGCTTTCATTAAAGCCATGAAACCAAATCCCTCTGCTTCTGCCTCTCATTTGCCAGGATCCAATGCAGTTTTGTACAGTCTTTTCTTACGATTACACATATGTATTTAGATATTTTTTTAATTCTGTAGTAAAATGCTGTCAATTTTAATTACTGACAAAATTTTTTGACACCTTGAACAATTCCTACCTGTGGTTAGCTAGTGTCTCACTTGCTTCTAGGTCTAGAAGACCTAGAAGACTATAGTAATAATAACAAACAAATATGTCAGGAAACATGACTATTTTAAAGTTAATATTTAAGATGAACTACTTTATTATAGAGACTTTATATTTATGAACATTTAAAAAGAAATATTTTCCATGATATAAATTAAAAAAATACACATCCCAAGGCCACATCACAAAATTTACCTCACCTTTATATAACTTTTCATAAGTGTAGGAGGTCGCAAATAGATGAGATGGGCATTGAATTGGACAAGCCATCAAAGACATGCCCTCTGTTAAAACTGTGACACGGGGCAGATCATTACTAGCAACAGAACTTCAGAGACATCTCACATTCAGTACCTTTCCCTGGATATTCCACTAGAATTTGCCAAGATGATTTGTGGCCAAACCAAGCAGGTCTTCTGAGGACAATTTGCATTCTTGGCTTCTAGTCTGAACACCTGGCTCTGAGTGACCCCAGCACCCTGTGCTTATTTTCCTAGCATACTAGGTGGCTGATAACCTCAGCTGCACAGCAGGGGACTCGGATTATGAAGAAACAAATAATAGTTCCCAAAAGTTTGGTTTAAACTATGATTTTGTGGTACTTTTTAAAAAATACAGTTTAGGGACTGAGAGGTGGCTCATTGTTTAAGAGCAATGATTGCTCTTGCAGAGGACCTGGATTTGGTTCCTAGAATCCACAAGGCATTTTAACAACCAGTAGATAATTCCAATTCCAGGGGACCTGACATCTTCTGGCCTCTGTGGGCATTGCATGACATGGGTGCACTTATATACATATATGCAAAATACTCATAAACATTAAATAAAAATAAATAAATCCAAAAATATTATAGTATGCTTTATTCTTATGATAGTTTTAAATGTACAGATATTTTATCTGGTGGTATGGAAAGTTCCTACTTTCCTGTGTCCTATACAGAGTTACTGTGATAATCTCTCATTAGTCAGGCACATATGTTCAAATTAGTGAACTGAAATTCATATGTTACTACTAATTCCATTTTCTAATTATTCAGATTTCATTTTTATCCAATGACTTATTTCATTCTCTAGGATCTTACCTATCATGTCACTTTATACTTACATGCATATTCTTAGGCTCCTGTAGCTGTGATAGTTTTCTACACTTTCTTAGTTTTCATGACAGTTTTGAGGAGAGGGAAATCACAGAAGCAATATAGGTCCTTCATCAAATCATGTTAAGGGCACATAATATCAAATGATTTTCAACAGTTATCAGGGGGCTGAACGTCAGTCAGATTTCTCTGCTTTGAAGTGACCTTAGAGCCACCTGTTTGTCTCAGCCTCTTTTAAAGAAAGCTTCCAAACTACACTATGCACATGGAGTGGAGAATTTACCTTCATGAAGGGTGGGATATTTTTATAAACATTTTAAAGTATTTTTTATTTATTATTTTTATTTTATGTGTACGCATGTATTGCCTGCATGTAGGTAAGTGCTCCTGTGTTGTGCTATGCCCATGGAGGACAGAAGAGGCTGTTGGATCCCCTGGAACTGGAGTTACAGACAGTTGTTAGCTGCCATGTGAGTACTGGGATTTGAACATAGGTCTTCTGCAAGAACAACCAGTGTTCTTAAATGCTATGCCATCTCTCCAGCCCTATAAACTATTTTTAGATATTGTGCTTGGCAGTGTGACTCTTCTCTGCCTTTTTTCAATTTGTGAAATAATTAATTTATAACATAACAAATAACTTTTATTGAGTACTTTTTTTCTGATTCTATGTACTTGGCGAATCATAACCAATCATTACTACAAGGTACTTAGATAATCTTTGGGATCAGTGCTAGAAAACAACATCAGTATTTGGAGTTCATGCCTTTTAGTTATTTATTATAGAGCAAGATCATATATGTGTGTGTTTATTCTAACATGAGTACATATTCATACATGTAATACCTATTGAGTTTTTTTTGAAGTTTAAGATACAGTGTGGTGGGCCACTGCTAGACTGAGAGCTATTGGAGACTGATTGCTGCTGGGTGAGGGAGAGTATGCCTTACATACGATTTTCAGATGGGATGACTAAATTCCAGTGGACAAATTCACACTGAAGGACGTTTGAGTACAAATGTGTGGCTGGATAATATTTAAAATGTATGGTAGAATGCATGAGGTCCCATGGAGTGATGGGGGAGACATGGATGGGGAGAGGGATCAAACTTTGATTTAGAATTGTTGTATGAAATTACAAAAGCTCAATAAACATATATTAAAAATAAGATAAAGGTTGACCAGACTCCAGAGCATGGACCCACACCCAGGAGCATTTGGGAGACATGGAATGAAATTGACACTTTAAAAAGGAAAACTATAAAAGTAAACTAAAATATTTGAAAACAAGAGCCCAAAGGGGAGGTGAGAAATAGGTAGCGGGCCAGCCTAGGTTGAGAGCTATTGGAGACTGATTGCTGCTGGGTGAGGGAGAGTATGCCTTACATACGATTTTCAGATGGGATGACTAAATTCCAGTGGACAAATTCACACTGAAGGACGTTTGAGTACAAATGTGTGGCTGGATAATATTTAAAATGTATGGTAGAATGCATGAGGTCCCATGGAGTGATGGGGGAGACATGGATGGGGAGAGGGATCAAACTTTGATTTAGAATTGTTGTATGAAATTACAAAAGCTCAATAAACATATATTAAAAATAAGATAAAATTCATGGACCTGTATTTAAGAAAAAGAATTTCATACAATGTATTTTGATCTTATTCAGACCCCCGCTTTCCCATCCTACTCTACCTTACTACATTCCCTAACCACATGTCTTCTATTATTTGTTATTGTTAAAGTTCTATTGAGTGTAATTTCTGTTTTCCAAATGCTCTTATGTGTGGGTCTGTCCACTAGAGTCTGGTCAACCTACCAGTTATCAAACCAGTAAGGAAATCTGACTCTCTTTTTCCCTGTATCTATCAATTGCCAATAGACCCTCAGCAAGGAATGGAGCTTCCTACCCACATCCCCTGTTCACACTGGGCCCCTATCTGCCTTCAGTTTGCACAAGTCTTTTGCATGCTGTCATAAGGGTAGTGGGTTCATAGGTGCAACTCCTCTGGGATTCAGACAACACTGTTTCCTTGTATTCATCTACCACCTCTGTGGTCTTACAATCTTTCTGCCCCCTTCTTCCACAATAATCCCCGAACCTTGAGAAGAAGTTTCAAAACAGTTCTCCCATTTAGGATTGAGCATTGCAAGGTGCCTTTTTTTTTTCTTCATGTTGACCAGTTGTGGGTCTGTGTTAATTGCCATCTGCTGCAAGAATCTTCTCTGATGATAGCTGAGATGCACTGATCTTCACTTAAATCCCTTAGATTTGGGAAGTTTTCGTCTATGATTTTTGTTAGAAAAATTTTCTGTGTGTTTGACCTAGGTTCCTTCTTATGTATTTACCATTAGTAGGTTTGATCTTTTAATAGTGTCCCAGTGTTGCCACACATTGTATTCCTGGGTTATTTTAGATTTTACACTTTCCATTTACTTAACCTTGCCTTTAAGATCTGATAGTCTCTGCTCTATTTCATGAAATCTTTTTTATATTCTTTCCTCTGAACTTTATGTTTGGTTTCCTGAAGTTTTTCATTTCAAGTTTCATTTCAGCTTGACTGAAGAATTTCAACTTGACTGAAAAAATGGTTTCCTTAAAGAGTCTATTTCTTTATTGAGTTCTAATTTCAGGTTTTGAATTGCTTTAATTATTTCATTCAACTCTTTTTGTCTTCATGGCTTTCATGAAGTATTTTATTCACATCTTCTTTGAGTTCTTTGACAATATTTACAATTGCTATTTTGAAATCATTGTCTTTTTAAAGATTTTTAAAAC
>NW_008352153.1:2812230-2854117 GCF_000622305.1 Nannospalax galili | reverse complement strand
TTTTTTTAAATTTAATAACCACATGATTAGAAGAAGCATTTCATTACAGCTTTAACATACTCAGTAACACACTCCCGAGCAAGGATATATCTCTTTCAAAAGTGGCTATAAAATTTTTAGGTTTGCTGTTGAATTAATACAGTTACACAATATTGAACTCAGTATAAACCCTGTAAGACATAAAATTGAATGAGTTTTTAACCTTTAAAAAGATCTTCGTTTCATTTAAAAATATACTGTTTCTTACAGAAAGACTCATTGTTTTTGCTACTAACACTGAGATGTTGGAGCTGTCTTCTCCTCAGCTGGGTTCCTCTTGTTTCTCAGCTAGGTTGTCATTCACAAGAAGCATTACAATGTGCATGCTAGTTTCTGGAGGAGATATATTGTCTTTATTATTCATTTTGTTTGTGTTTTTCGATGAGACCTAGACATTTGAAACTGTGTCAGGGGTAGTGCTTCTTGGTATGCCTGTGATCTGTCTTTTGTGAGTGGGTATAGCTTTGTTTCTTGTTTCCTCAACTTGTCAGGTTGTGGCCCAGCTGAGTGGTCCTTGATGTTCAGTCTTGGGGCCATTTGAGTTTATATGTGAATGACGTGAAAGAAATGGTTTCAGTTCTGCCAGGGATGGATTCTGGAGCAGCAGATTGGGCTGGGTGGCTTCTAGGTGCATAAGTTGACAGACAGGTCTGTGTTGTTTTTTTCATGGAGGAATTGGATGATTCCGGTTTGTGATGTGTGTCTGAGTATATTGCTTGCATGTATGTAAGTACACCTATGTCATGAAATGCCCATGGAGGACAGAAGATGGTGACAGAACACCTGGAAATGGAGTTACAGATGGTTGTTAGCCACCATGTGGGTACTAGGAATTGAACCTGGGTTCTCTACAGGAGCAGCCAATGTGCATGACCATTGAGCCATCTCTCCAACCCCAATGTTATAAGTTTTATGGGCATGTTTTGTATGTATATACTTTCATTCAGTTTGGTGAATATCTAGGAACATGATTACTGGATTCAATGGGGAAACTGCAGTTAGCTTCTTAAGGACCTGACAACTGTCTGGCAAATGCTATGACAGTTTGGTTATCAGAAGCATGGAATGAGTGGTCCTGATACTCCCACCCTGACCAGCATTTGGTATTTTGAACATTTGGAATTTAGTCATCCAAATAGGTCTGTAGCCTAAGTCCTTGCTGTTTCTACTATCAATTCCTGATCAAAAGGACTGTTTAGGTTTTGGTCAACTTTCACAACGTTATTAACATTTCCTGTCTCCAACTGCAATGTGTAGATTGAGATCTATCTTTTCTTCTTTCTCTCTTTCTTTCTTCCCCTCTTTCTCCCTTCCTTCTTTCCTTCCTTCCTTCCTTCCTTCCTTCCTTCCTTCTTTCCTTCTTTCCTTCTTCCTCATCATCATCATCATTGTCATCACGGTTTGGGATTTCCTTTCTCACTGCCAGCACTTTAAAATTCTTTCAATATTTTAGATTTCTTTTATCACCTATATGTCTTATAGAAAGATTTCCCCCTCTGGGTCTTATCTGTCTGTTTTGTAGAGGATCTCTTTTGTAAAGTAAATGCTCTACGATTTATTTTGAGTTAATTTTTATTACAAATTTTAAGGTCTAGACACATTTTTAAAAAATATGGATGGCTATTCATTTGTTGAAGCAACTTTTTTTTGAACAGAAAATCCTTTCTCTATTGAACTGCCTTTGTTCCTGTCTATAGACTAGATGACTCTGTTTATGTCGGCCATTTATGGATCATCTGTTCTGTGTCATTGATTTGTGTGTCTGTTGTTTCCACAATACCATACTCCCCTGATTATTGTAGATTTATGTTAAGCCTTGAAGTTTGATATTGTCAGCCTTTAAACTTTTTTCTTATTTTTTACCTTGGCTATTTTGAGACTTTTAGTTTCCAAATAATACTAAACTTTTGACTTCTTCCTTTATTAATCTGACTAAAACTTATGACAGTTATTTGATCAAAACTAACTACTTATCTTTGTGAATGTACATTACCTGTATAAAGGGCTTCATTATGAAACTGCCTAGGATGTACTTTGCTTGTATTTCTGTGCCTATTATTCATCTCCCTACTTTCCCCTTTCTCTTTTTATATCCAGAATAGAACCTTTGCTTTCAAACCCTATTTCCCATTCCCCTAGATTCCACACTTGTTTCAGGGGAATTTGATGATTCTAATGAACATGGTGATCTCTAGTTCTGTCAATTTTCCTGAAAATAGCAAAAATACTCAGCTTTTGCTTTCTTTTTTGTTCATTAATTTTCTATTTTCAAATCCATTTACTGGTGTTCTTGTTTTTTGGTTGTTTTAAGCTTACCTTGTTCCTAGTAGTCTAAGGTGAAACATTTATTGTTGATTTTCTATCTTTCTTTCTTTATAATTTATCAATTTAATTACACTATATATATACATATATACATATATGTATATCCCTCTAATCATTTCACCCAGCAAATTTGGAAGGCTGTACATTGATTTGAATTTACATTCAATGTAGTTTATGGTTGCTCTTGAGGTTTTTTTTTTTTCATCAACCATGGTTTGTAAAATATATGTATAAAGGCTTATATGTAGTTTCCATTTGCCATTATGAAAGTTCCAACAGTATCTGAAAGTTAAGGAAAATAATATTAAAACTACTTTCTCCTCAAATAAAAATGGATATATAAAATTCCCCTTATGCTTTAGAAAACCATAAAAATCTAGAGCATTAGGCAATAATGTGAACCTCTACCTCATCCCTTGAAAGCAAGAGTATGAAGAATTAAAAATACAAGAGCGTTGTCACCCTTCCCGCAGCTTCATTTGTAGAATGCACAAAATCTTATAACCTATTACATTTTATTATCACAGAACCCATTAGCATTAATGAAGACTAGGAATTCTGTAAAAGAAGAAACTGTTTTCTCTTTACTATATGCCATAGTTTATGTATGCATAATTATGTGTTTATAAATATGTCTTGGTGGGAATGATTTTAATTGATTTGATTGAACTAAATGCTTTTAATAATGAATGATTTATGTTTTTAGTATCCTTTGTTTCCAGAAACAAAAGAAAAAACACTATTGATCAACTGAGTTCTATCTATTACTTTGGGCAACATCCAAATTGGCCAAACAAAAGCTGTTGTGTTTGAGCTTCAACATAATTGGTGATCCTCAGTCTAAAAGATGGTTTATATGTATACCCAAATGCTCAGGGACTTCTGAATATGGTATAGAGTATAAAGAGAGAACCCAGGGCAAAATCAGTCCCAAGAATCCTGAAGGGTGCTGGAGAGACGCTCAGCAGTTAAGAGCACTGGCTACTCTTGCAAAAGAGCTGCTTGGCTACCAGCACTTACATGACAACTAACAACCATCTGTAACTCCAGTTCCAGGGGCTCCAACACCCTCTTCTGAACTCCATAAGCATTGCATGACACTGCTGCACTTACATATATGCAGGCAAACTCTCATATACACAAAATAAAAATAAATCCTGAAGGGATAAAGAAGAAATTAATCATAGGAATTCAAAAATGAAGAAAAGTTTATGAATGTAGATCTGCAGACTGAAGATGCTTGCTGAAAAAGAAGAGCTACAGAGATTTCCTGAGCCTCCGCTGCAATACCTGTGCCTTGTCTTAGAACACTGCAGTGAACTAACCTCATGGAAATCAGGGTAGGATATGGTAAGAAGCACAGAAAGCAATGTTTATAAATGATTCCAAATCCTTGTCTCATTCTTTATAAAAAGAGGAGGAAGTAGATTATTACTGAGATCCCATAATTTAGAGATCTCTATTTTGTTGTTGCTGTTGTTGTTGTTGTTGTTGTTGTTGTTGTTGTTGTTGTTGTTTAAAGACAGGCTCTCCCTGTAGCCCCAGCTGTCCTGGAGCTTGCTATTTAGACCAGGCTGCCTCCACCTCATAGACATCTGCCTGCCTCTGCCTCTGGAGTGCTGGCATGAAAGGTATATGCCATCATGTCCAGCAAGATTTCTACTTTCTAATGTCAGCCCACAATATAGTACAAAGGTGAGAATTCTGGCAGACATAGGCAAAATTTCCTTTTAAGGGTGAGAATTTATTGGATGAGCCTTGTCAGATAAATTTCCTGAAGTGGCTGAGATGTACTTTTACAGCAGTGCTTTCCTAACAAGCACGAAAACTACTGTGTTCCTTGCAAATAAAGAAGATGGGAAATTTAAAGGACTTCTACAACAAAATTAGAATAATGACATATACTACAAATTTTAATCCAGGAACTCAGTGATCATATTTACGAATCTGAACACTGATCTGTGCCCATGGTAAACAATAAATGTGAAGAGTGCAGAATTAAAGGCAGAGATGTCATTTATTTAGGATGCAACTACAATATCCAGATGAAAGAAAATGATTTCTGAATGTGGGCAGTCTTTGGGACTTGACATTACAATGTTTACCCTCCCTGTATTGGTGTTAGCCTCCTTGTATTAGTGTTCTTGAGCCATCATAATAAAATATCACAAATTACATTACTTAACAATCAAAAGGTTATTTTCTCACAGTTCTAGAATCCTTTAAGACCAATGTGTCAGCAAAGTTGTTTTTTCCAGAAACCACTCTGCTTGGATTACAGGAGTTCACTTTTTTTATCATGTTCTGATGTCTTATGAGGAGAGCAGTCTTAGAATAAAACACCAAACATAGACCTTTTTTTGTCTTTACCACATCCTTACAGGCCAAATCCAGTCACACTGGTTGTATAGGTTTCAGCTTATGTGTTCTTGACTCACCAATAGTCGATCACTCTCTTCCTCAGCTACTGTCCTTGTGAAACAGGGTCTCGTGTGTCCTCCTTTCTTCTTTTCTTGGTCTATCTTAAATTGAAAATTTTGCTTCTGACTGGTATCCTGTTCCTTATCCTTTATACATGTGATAGCCCATCTCAGCTCTCACAACCTTATATACAGTCCTTCTCTTCATTTGGTTCCAAATATTTCCATCCTCATTTTCTCTGACAACACTCATATTTTGTTTCTTTTTCTAAAAATCATTTCAGAAGGAATTGAGTAGATACAATCACTGAATTTGGGACAAGGAAGAGAGAATTGAAAATGCTAAAATTCCTTAAAATAAATTTTCTAAGGTTATGTGCCGACTTGAACTAGTTCGCCATACTTTTGTAATAGGGTCCCATTGCCTTGTTTTTTCAGCAATAAGATAGAAGAATTTTGTCTGAAGAAAGAAACATTCTGATACAGACAAAGAGCTAAACCTTATTTATTTGTGAATGGATCGTTAGAAGCAATTATCCCCTTAGCTCAGCAGTTAGCTAAGTTCCTGACTATGACTTACTCAGGACCTTTTCATGCTTTGTTAAGAAGCCATTAGCACTGTTGCCAGTTCATTAGTCCTGACTTTGAAAAATACTTCCCCCAACCTCCTGTTCAAAGGGCTTGTAAACATAATAGAATATTTAAGAATAACAAGACTGGGACATGATCTAACCCTAGTCAGTCAGTGTGGGAACAAAGCTTATGGTGATATTCCCATGCATGAATAACTTTAACATTTCCAAAATATTTTAAGAGAAGTTTGGATATTAAAAGGGGAAGTTATAAGGACTTAGGGATGTTTCTGTTCCTGGGCTTCCTGTTATAATCTGTATTATGTGATTTTAGTTATCAGCTTTACAATCTTTTTTAACTTCCCGGAAACTGACAGGATGAACACTTTGTAAATGAACATTCATTACCTGTAAGCTAAAATATTCTTCTATTATATTCTTTGAAATAGCAGTTAATATGTACTCATAAGTAAAAACAACTTTTCTGTGCATTTTCCCTGAGGAAGTAAAAGCTAATAGAAGTCATGGAAATTTAGGAAATGAATTACCAAAACACTATGAAAATATTTAGTATTTAAAGTCACATCACTATATTCTTTTAATGATACAACCTGTAACATCTAACAAATCTCTACCTAGACACTTTAGCACTAATATTTAAGCAATATCATTGTGTGTTTTGCATATAAAAATTTATCTGTCAAAACTAAAGCTAATAGAAGTCATGGAAATTTAGGAAATGAATTACCAAAACACTATGAAAATATTTAGTATTTAAAGTCACATCACTATATTCTTTTAATGATACAACCTGTAACATCTAACAAATCTCTACCTAGACACTTTAGCACTAATATTTAAGCAATATCATTGTGTGTTTTGCATATAAAAATTTATCTGTCAAAACTCAATACTGTCTTATACATAGGTCAATATATTTAAATGAAAGTTACCTCTTATAGTATTCTCTGTAAATAGTTTTTAAATATTCAAATAATCGTAGTAACTATACTGTTTCTCTTAACATTTGTATATTTCCTATTTCATTTTTTTCATAAATCTCTCCCTATACAGACAGTGTAGTATATATCATGATTATCTTTAACAATCCTTCCAGATTGAGGACTCCTATCTGTAACTCTAATTATAAAACAAACTTTTCATGCTACCTCTGATACTATCTACTTTCCCATCAGTAGGAAGAAATTTGCATGAAAATATACTACCCATGTAAATGCTTCCAAATTATTGCAAAGAATAAATAGACTACTGAATCATTATTGAACTCATCAGAATAAAGATGCCATACAAGTACAAAATATTATCATTTTGTCTGACAAATACAATTAGTTCATTATGAAGTATAGCATTCAATTATCTCCAACATGCAACAGAAATGAAATGCTTTGTTCGGTATTGCTAAAGTGTTCTTCTGAAATTACTTTTTAAATTTATCTGGCACTACATTTTTGTCATTAAAGAAACAAAGGCCTTCACTTAATTCAAAAAAAAAATTCACTGTTTCCTTTCAGGATAAGCTAATTGGAAGGCAGGAACAGCACTGTGAATAGTAGCTGTACTTTGACAAAAGCAGGGCAATGTCGTTTTATACAAAATAACATTATTAAGAATAAGTCAAGAATGAAAATTAAGGCTGTATGGATGTATATTTCAAGTACTAGTTTTACTGTCATTTTAAAAATTAACAAAAATAGCTAAAAAGTCAATGAAAACTGATACAGAACTATAAGGGAAAATATCATAAACTAATTGGATCTATCTCAAGTGTTCAAGGCTGGTTCAACACTAAAACATCAAATAATATTCTATCTCATCAAATCTCTAGATAAAAATTATCAGAAGTTACTATTGCGAGTTTCATTAAAAGTATTTAATGCAGTTAGGGACTGGTCCTGTTAGCGCACACTTTTAACTCCAGAACACTGGAGGCAGAGTCAGGCAAATCTCTGTGAAATCTAGGCCACTTTGGTCTACACACACATTGACTTCCAGGCCAACTGGGGGGGAGGCTACAGGGAGACCTTGTCTCAGAAAAATAAAATACAAACTATCTAAAATCATTTAGGGAAATTCACTCATCCTTGATAAAAATGTTCAGAAAACTAGGAATAGAAAGGTTCCTTCACTTCATAAAGAATGGCTACAAAATACTTAGATTCAACATTTCAGTTAATTGTACGAAACTCAAAACTTTCTAAGATCCTGAAAAAGACAGCGCTTGTCCCTCTTACCACAGCTTTTCAGCATCATAGAATTACCAGCTAATGTAGTAAAACAGAAATCAAAGCAAAACTGTGCAGACTCAAAATAAGATTTATATTATCATGATAAAAGACATGGCTATCTATGTAAAACTATTAAAAAATCAGCATGTCACAAAATACTCTGGAAAAAAAAAAGCAACTTAAATGAAAAAAAGAGCTTACTATGGCTAAGCATTCTGGGGTACAGCTCACGATGGTGAAGAAATCAAGATGGCAGTATAAATGAAAAAAAGAGCTTACTATGGCTAAGCATTCTGGGGTACAGCTCACCATGGTGAAGAAATCAAGATGGCAGTGGGTTGAAGCAGCTTTGCACAGCACATCCACAATCAGGATCAGAGAGGGAGAAATGACTTCATGCTGCTGCTCAGTTCCCTTCATTTATATAGTCCAGGGTCTCATCTGAAGAATACTACTTGCACAGTATCAACATTATCGTAACCAAGACGACCCTTTCTGGCATGCCCAGAAGACTGTGTCCCAGGTGAGTTTAGATTCATTCAATTTCATGCTTAGCACTAAGAATCACAAATGGCCACAGGAAATAGCCATATACTAGATAGCTTATGAACTATAGAAATGCAGTTTCCAGAGTTTTGGATACTGGGCAGGAAGTGATCAAAGCATGAGATTGATTGTCTGGTGAGGATCTGTTTCTCATTCATAGATATTACCTTTACTATTTAAACCGTGAAAAGACAACTGAATTCCCATGAGTCCATGATTAGGGCACTAGTCTCAGACTAACCATCATTCAAGGTCTCCAATACCTACCAAATACTTTCAGAATGGATAATAGGTCTTATCATATAAATGGGGAAGGAGTCTTATCTACAAAATTTACCACTTGGTGTTTAGCCAAACGAATTGAAAAGTTATGTCTATTTATTGACAATGTTAGAAATCAAAAGTACCAAATTGACTTCCTAGAAATGAAGGCCCCAACTTTTCTCAAGAGAAAAGCAGTTTGACAAAGAACTTCTTTGTCATATTTCTTACCTCTCCTTATCATTTAAATTAGAGCTTAGCATAGAGCAAGCATTCATTAACATCTGCTGAAGGTAAAATGGCATGCTCATTCCATGGAGTGTGTCTTCAATGTCCACACATTCTTATTTATTCCCAGATTTAAAAACAGTGAATAAGTCAACTGACCAAGATTGGACTTTAGTTTAAATCCTTGGGCTATTGCAACAGCTAATAAATGCCGTGTGTGAAAACAAAGTTGCAAAACTTTGCACTGATTTTCTCTAAAATCAAAGTTTGATTGATTCAATACACTAGGCTAATGGATTTGGAAAGGAGCTTTCAGGTTACTTTCTGAAAGCTTTAATGAACACTTTTAGATTACTTTCTGAAAGTTTTCATGAATATTTTCTTCATAATTTTAGAAACACTGTTTTATTTGTAAATATTTGTAAAGCTTTATTTGTGCCAACTTTGCTGCCTTTCCCAGTTGACATCCTACTGAGGTAGCACACTTACATGTGATCATGTGAAAATAAGTGTCCTCACTGAATAGATCCTCCCAAAGAGCCATACTGTTGAAATCTGTAATATTTGTGTGTGTGTTTGTGTGTGTGTAGTATGTTTGTATTCATGTTTGCTCTTGAATACACATGCCATCAAGCCACATGCTTCTACCTCTATCATTTTCCACATTTTTCCTTTGAGACAATCTGCCATTGAACCTGAAGATTGTCATTTTTCTGTTAGGCTGGTGGCCACTAAGCCTCAATGATCCTCCTGTTCCTGTATCCCATGCATGTCCACACAGGACTGTGGTTACAGGCATGCATGACCACACTGAATTTTTATGTGGTGCTGGGCATCCAAACTCAAGCCCCAGTGTTTACCCAGCAAGCATTCTTACTCACTGAGCCACCCTGAAACCCCAGTATTTCTTACTTTTAAATTGGGTGCCTATGGATATTATCAGGTCAAGACAGAATCTTATTAGACTAGGTGAGGCCCTAATCCAATGACTGCTGCCATTGTTAAATGAAATAAATTTGGATATATGGACAGAAAGGGAAGGAGGGAGGGAGGGTGAGAAAGAGGGAGGATGATGATAGAGACATAGAAAGCCATGTAATGAAGAAACAAATTTGGAGTTGTGTTTTCAGTACTTTGAAAAAATAGATTTCTGTGACTTCAAGCTATGTAGTGCCTAAAAATTTAAGCATCCCTATAAAGGATACAATACGTGAAGCTAAATTGCTTCTCTAGACATTATGACTGACTTGCTACTCATGTTAATGCCATGCGTAAATGAACTGAAAGTTTTGTTCCTGTGTTTGAGAGTGACATAAAGTGGATACTGGGAGCAGCAGAAGATAGTTCATGAAGTTAACCCTCATCCAGCACTGGACAGAAGCAAACTTACTTTTCTTTTACTAATACTAAAAAATATGAAAAACATAGTTTTTCCATGGCATGAAGAAACATGGACCTTAATCCAGCCATGAGATTTTAAAATTTATGCTCTCAGCAAAAATGGCTTTAATAATATATGATTACTTAGATAGTGAACTGATGAAAAATTTCTGATTTAGTCTGGCATGGCCTGATTGATGATGAAAGAATCAGCATGCTGGGCCTTATTGGTTCATAGACTGTATTTCCTTACTAGACTCAATATTGTCATCTCCTATTTTCTGCTCTTCTGGTGTGAAAATATTTCCAACTTTTCATACATCCCACTGAGTCTACACAGGTACAGTTGCAGCCCATTTATTGCCTACTTAAATAATTTAATTAAATTGTTTGTCTCAGTATGATCTTTAAAAATTATTTTGAGTTTGTCCTTTGACAGTTCCATAGACTTACAGCATGCCTTATGATCATCATATCCCTTCCTCTCGTCTCCTTCCCACTCCAATTCTCCCTCCTCCCTTCATGTTCTCGTCCCATGTTCACGACTTTTTCATTGTTGCGATGTTTATTTTGTTTTATTGGGCTTTTATTTGCTTGTTCATTGAGACCTGTTGCATTTAACCAGGGTTTTGGGTGTGTGAGCATGGATTTAGAACTATATGTTCATCCCTAGTGGGCATCAAGGTGGGTAGACCAATGAAGGTCCTCCAGAATCTATCAATAGCCAGTAGTTCAACAGGGAGAGATAGGTCCCCATATACTCCTCTCTGATCCATTATTGACAATTTTCCCCATGCCCAATACCAGCAGCCACAGAGACTGTGACGTCAAGAATGTATTGATTGTGCCATCTAGAGAGAGCATTTTTCAGACCTCTCTCTGTCTTCCGATTCTTAGGTTGCTTATGTCTAGTCATCCACTATGTTTCTTGAGTCTTAGAGAAGGTGTATAGTGTCCTATCTGAAGCTGAGACCTCTGCTATTATTGATTCTCAATACCTGGAGCAGCATGTGCCTCGGAACTGCCTGCCATTCATTACAAAACACGTTTCTCTGATTAACGCTGGGAATAGCATTTGTGTATGGATATAAACATAGACATTTAGAAAACAGTTCAGCTCAATGTCTAGTTAGCAAAATAACTGTTATCTCATCAAAGAGTGGCTAGTGATGCACTAGTGGGTGCATCTAACCTGACATCATAGAGTCATAGGATCTACAACTGGATAAGACCATGATGACTTTTCTCTCCTTACTCTGTAGAGTACTTTCTGGCATTATGAAAGTTATCTGCGGGTTCAGGGTAGAGAATTGGTTCAGTAATTAAGGACACTCGTGGTTTTTGTGGAGGACCTGAGTTCAGTTCCCAACACACGGGTGCACACACATACACTTAAATAAAAATAAAAATAAAATATAAAAGAATAAGAAAGCTATCTGGGGATGAGGAAGCTTTGGAATTAGTTCTGGTTCGAATTCTCTATACCTTGCAACTTGGACACATGGAGTCTTTGGCAACAGTGCTTGTTCAGTCCTGGCTTGCGACAAAGAAGCCTGGCAATAGTCTGTACTGTTTGGGCACCCCTGGGGTTTCTCTGACCTCATCTCAAAAAGTGATATATCATAACTGGCACTGCAGTTTTTGCATAAGAATCCATGATTTCATGAGCAGCAGCATCCAGACATGCAGGTTATGCTCCTTCTAACCCCTCTCTGTCTTTTTATTTATTTTTTTATATTCTAGCTTGTGATTTGTGTTTTTGACAGTCTCTCTTTAGCCCCAGCTTACTTGAAGCTCATGTAGACCAGGCTGCCCTCAGTCACAAAAGTGCTGGGGTTAAAGGTGTGTGCCACCACTTCCAGGTCTCTATCTTTTCTTAAAGGTGGTTTTAATGGGTTCACAAAGTTTACATGTCCTCAGTTTTGACTGATTCTCTCTCCTCCCTCATCTCTTTTATTTTTGCTTAAACTTTCCACCCCAAAGTTCCTACTCTCTCTTTTCATATTCAATATAGACTAGACTGAAAAGGATTTTGACTGAATGGCTTCTAAAATTTTTGTCTGCCTGCTCATTAATAATCAGTTCTTGGTTCTGAAAAGTCTTTACCACATTAGTAAAAGATTCAAAGACAAGTATCTCATAAAGAAAGCTGGCAGAACAGTTCACATTCATTTTCTCAAATGCCATATGCTCTGTGGATTTGATCTGCAATCTGGAGCTAAGACTGTAATGGTTCCTGCTGGGTAAAACATCCATGAGCACAGTAAGAGCAGACATTTGTTGATGCACAACTGAGGAATATAATCACTTGCCACTCACAGATCTAGTCCAAAATAACAGTGAGGGTGCTTTGACCAAAAAAAAAAAAAAATTCCCAACAATTCTTGAACATTATGTAAAAGGCAGTTCTAGGACTTGAAATTGCATTGTCTTTCATAGGGAGCCAAGTGAATTTTTACAATAATGGAGATCAAACTCAGGGCTTCGAGCATACTAAACAAGACCTTAATCACTAAGCTACATTGCTTAGCTAAAATATTCCCTTCTCTCTCAATGATGCTATAAATTAGAAAATGGTTTGTTATATACTTGTCTGCATTCAAAATTCCCTATTTTCTGAATCTCACCTACCATAGATTCATTTCTTTTACCTACTAATACACATTCACATATGTTACTCTATAAATGTTAGAAAAGAAATTCTATGATATATTTTATTTTGTATAACATATTTAAAAAATATTATTATTTTTATTTTATTTGTTTGAATGTATTACCTGTATGTAGGTAGGTACACCTGTGTTATAAAGTGCCCATGGAGGTCAGAAGGGGGTGGTGGACAGTTGTTAGTCACCATATGGGTACTGAGAATGGAACCTGGGTACTCTGAGCAAGAGCAGGCAGTACTCTTAATCACTGAGCCATCTCTCCAGCCTTGTTTGACTCCTTTTGAAGGAAGATTAGTAAGAGATTCTTTGAAGTGGTGTTTGTATTATATGTGAATACTCTTTTCTATCTGAAGATTAATAATTTTGAAATATTAATACATACAAACATCATATGTACTCGAAAAATTTAGTTTCTTAAGGCCATATGAAAAGAAAGCTATATACTGAGAGTTGTTCAAAATACATGGAATGTCTCACATTTCAACCTCCTTAAATTATAAAGGGCTACAATGAACAAATGATATTTGTGATATAGTCCTTTTCAAAGTTTCTCAAAGTATTATAAAACTTCATAAAAATTTTGGTAGATTATTCTATAAAATGAATTTTCTAGAAGCTTTGTATTATTTGATATGATGATAGAATGAATGTAATTGTTCCTATTGGCATGCTTGTTTCTTTCCCTCCCCCTCCCCTTTGACTCTCATCTCACTCAGGTCAGGTGATGTTTCTGGGAGCTCATGTCTGATTCTAGAATGAAAAAGAAAAAAGAAAATCCCAGTACTGATGCATACTCTAGATGGAGAGCTACATCCTGACTCTTAGATTGAACAACATAATGTATGTTCAAAAGGGCCAATTATATAATGGAAAATACTGCAGAATGCAATGTTATCAATTTTCATTGTTTATAACAAATTTCCTAGCAAAATGGTGTGAGCAAAATCAGCTTCTGGCACAAACATAATTGTCAGATTTTGCTAGGATCTAGCAGAGTCCAAGGGGTGAGAAGTCAGATGTTTTGATGAACATATCATAGGCTTAGAAAAACTTCCTGGACCCAACTCTAGGTAGCACTGGGGCAAAAGTGACTGAGACAGGAAAATAGGGAGAGGCATGAAACAATGTAAAAAAATGCCATTCCCTTTTCCCTCTGGATTTAACATAGATTTGAAAGATATTTCGAGTAGTTCCAAAATTGTACATTTAATGGAATGGAATGATAATCTGTGGAGTTGTATTTATAAACTTGCTGAGTTAACTATTAGCACATTTCAGCTCATTTTGGCTAATGAGATATCCTCTCTAAATTTCAACATTTTCTTTAAAATAAAGACAAAACTATTTATCTTAACTAGCTCAGAGAGTGATTGATCATGGCTCCAAATTACCAATATAAAAATGCTGTCTGTGCTTAAGGCACTTTGTAGATGGAAGATGTAGTCATTTCTTTCTCAAGTAATTTACCAAAAGTACATTTCATGCTTAATGTCATTACTTTATTGAATATTTTCTTATTAGAAGCTGCCACATATGGCAACATTTAGGGTTTTGAGTTTTCACTTTAGAACTGTTCTTAGTGATTACAGAATGCTTTCAAGGCCACAGAAATGGTGTATCTAACTTAAATGATGTGTAATTTACAGAGCAGTTTTTTTTCTACAGCACTGCCTTCCTTACCACAAATTAGTTTTTCTCTTAGTGATGCTGAAATGATTCATTCACAGTTTCATCATCCTTTAAAATGGAAGTATATCATATCTTAACTAATGAATATATTTGATTAATGTATTTTTCATATTTTGTTTAGATACCTTGCCTGTATCTAAGGGAACCTTTTTTTTCCTTTTCAGTCTCTGCATCCAGTGTTGTCCCAGTTACAACTTTCTTTTTCTCCTACCTCTGTCTCTGTATCTCTCTGCTCAGTTAAAAAGAAATTCAACAATAAATAGTATAAAAAGAATAGTTATAACAGGCAAGAAGCTAGAAAAATGTATTTTCACATTTTTATCTAAGGGAAAATCAAGTACATTTTGATTGTATTAATATATCAATACTTAAGAGATAATTTATATTTATTATTTTCAAATCAATAGAAGACATTAGTTCTGAGAGGAGAGAGGTAAGTAAAACTTTTGAGTACAAGAGTGCCTATCACTCATTGTTGTACTGAGATTTGAAAGTCTGGTCAAATATGACAGGCAGAAAATAGAACATTTAAGAGGAATGGAAATTAAAAGAAATGACAGAATCCTAGATGAGTTTATAAAATAACATAAAAGAGTATATGAAATTTAAATGATTTTCTAGAACCAAAAGAAATATGCTGAGAATTTATCAAACTTGTTTAGGTATAACACTTTGCAGGTAACTCGTAAGTATGTTAGAAATACTTAGTGAGATATGGAAAGTTGCTAACAGGTTTAACCAAGAGATTATAAAGCACGTTCTTGGTCTATAAATGTTGGAGGCCAAGCCTTAAGTGTACCCCTGCCCCAGTTTGAAACAACCAGGTGGCCTTGTAAAAACATGTTTTTCTTGCCCTGATTTTTTTCTACATTTTACTTTCTTATCTTGTAAAGCCACCAGGGCTCATGACTCTAGTGGAAATTCCCCAGCAGGGCCTTGCTGCCTTCCATTCCCCCCGCCTTCTCTCTGCCCTTTACCTTCCCCCACCCTCTGCTTTACTATATTAACACTGTGTGATTGCTCAATAAAAGAGACTTGATCAGAATACTGTCTTGTCTCCATTTCTTCGTGCCCCCTGTCTATTCATTCCTCCAGGTTCAGTCGGTGCCCCACGCTGTTGCTCCGCGGGTCGGGGCATCTCTGGCGCCCAATGTGGGGCTCGAGGAAGATCACTGAGAGGAATGTCAACCACAGAGAGCCTGCGCAGGCACCCCCACAAACCCCCGAGATCGCCACAGAACGACCACTGCTGCCTCTCCCCCGGGTCTCTTAGCTCAGATACAGAATGCTGCACTCAAGGCATGGTGGCGTCTTCCCCCTAAGGGGCCTGCCACTTCCTCGCTGGCTAAGATATGCCAAAGGCCGGATGAGTCGTACGCTGACTTTATCAGCTGCCTCACCAGCGCGGCCAAAAGATTAGTTGGGGAATCTGAAGATAGTGCCTTTGTTAAACACTTGGCCTATGAAAATGCTAATTCAGCATGCCAAGAAGCCATCAGGCCCCACAGGCAGGGCCCTCTTTCTGAATTTCTTCAGGGACTCAAGGAGTCCCTCAGAGCTCAAGGGATTAAGATTTCAGGAAAAGATCTTAAACAATTTTTCTCCTTTATTTATGATACATGCCCTTGGTTCCCCCTGGAAGGGACAATCGACCAAAAAAGATGGAAAAGAGTAGGCGATGCACTTCAGGATTATTATTGGGCCTTTGGACCTGAGAAGGTTCCCGTAACTGCCTTTTCTTATTGGAACCTTATCCGAGAAATCCTTAAAACTCATACCTTAGACCCAGATATTCGGGAAATCATTAAAAGGGGAGAGGAAGTCCTCAAGGACGGAGCACACGTAACAATGCCATGCGAGGAACTGCCCCCCGGGTGCAAGAGCCCGCCTGTATCACAAGTAGTAGAAGAGAAGAACAGCTTCCCAGTCCTTGAACCCGACAGACCAACATTAATAGGGACTCCCCCACACAGGAGAGAATCTACCCCAACCTTGCTCCTTACCAAAATTCAGAACTAAAAGAACCTTCTGAAGGCTCTAGGCCACCACCTTATAATTATAACTACCCCCTTTCAAAAACACCACGCTCAGATCCCCTTCGTCGGGCCAAAGTTGCCCTTACCCAATATGTTTCCTCTCTTCGTAATATTCTTGAACAAAAGAGGGAACATCTGCCACTAGTCAAGGAAATACAGGCTCTTGACGCTGAGCTACTTACCCTGACCATTTCTCCTAGAGAGAGAGACAAATTAAAAACTGAGAAACAAAAACATAAAAGGCTCAAGGCTCCTATTTTAACCTTTCCTGTTACCCGGAGCCGCGACAAAAGTGAAACTGGCCTCTCTGAGGAAACTGAAATCTAGCCATCTGACACTGGCCTAAGGAGTGGCCATGCATGGTTTCCATGACTCATCTAAAAGGAATAGGCCAGACCTCCCACCCTAAGCAGAGTTCTAAGATCCTTACTTGGAAGGATGAGGAAGGAAATACAGGCCAAGTTAAGCCTTACATCATACCAGGGCTGCCCCTTAACCTGTGGGGTCATGATATTCTATCTCAGATAAAACTTCTGATGTGCAGCCCCAATGAGATAATCACTTGTCAAATGCTAAAACAGGGATTCTTGCCTGGACAGGGACTAGGCAGGAACTCTCAGGGAATAAGAGACCCTATACAGCCCTGTTCCCCTAACCCTACCCAAGGACTAGGATATCCAAATTTATAGCCATGGCTGTTGATCTTCCTGTACCCCATGCAGACAAGATAAAATGGAAAACAAATGAGCCTGTGTGGGTAGATCAATGGCCCCTAAGAAGGGAGAAATTGGCTGCGGCTACAAAGTTAGTAGAGGAACAGCTGGCTGCAGGACATATAGAAGTGACCACTTCCCCTTGGAATACTCCCATCTTTGTGATAAAAAAGAAAACAGGGAAATGGCGGCTCCTTCAGGATCTCCGAGCTATTAACCAAACCATGTTCCCTATGGGGGCGCTTCAGCCAGGCCTACCCTCTCCCATTGCAATACCCTTTGGATATTTTAAAGTCATTATTGACCTGAAAGACTGTTTTTTTACAATTCCCCTCCACCCAAATGATAGGGAACGCTTTGCCTTTAGTTTACCCGTAATTAATTTTCAAGGACCAATGCCATGATATCAGTGGAAAGTCCTCCCTCAAGGCATGGCAAATAGTCCTACCCTATGTCAAAAGTTTGTGGCACAAGCTATAGACCCCACCCGCGCACGATGGGCTAATATATATATAATTCATTATATGGATGACATCCTTCTAGCAGGAGCATCTGCCTCTGAAGTCCTTGAATGCAGTCAGTACCTTACACAACAGTTAGAGGTCATTGGCCTAAAGATTGCTCCCGATAAGATCCAACTCCAGGAACCTTATTATTATCTTGAGTTTGAATTACATAATAAACAAATAAAAATGCAAAGAATACAGTTAAAAACCTCTCATCTTAAGACGCTTAATGATTTCCAAAAATTTCTGGGAGACATAAATTGGCTACGGCCATACTTAAAGCTTACTACTGCAGAACTTAAACCACTCTTTGATATACTTCAAGGAGAAACAAATCCCTTATCCCCCCGACACATAACTCCTGCGACACTGGCCTAAGGAGTGGCCATGCACAGTTTCCATGACTCATCTAAAAGGAATAGGCCAGACCTTGCACCCTAAGCAGAGTTCTAAGATCCTTACTTGGAAGGATGAGGAAGGAAATACAGGCCAAGTTAAGCCTTACGTCATACCAGGGCTGCCCCTTAACCTGTGGGGTCATGATATTCTATCTCAGATAAAACTTCTGATGTGCAGCCCCAATGAGATAGTCACTCGTCAAATGCTAAAACAGGGATTCTTGCCTGGACAGGGACTGGGCAGGAACTCTCAGGGAATAAGAGACCCTATACAACCCCCTCTATAGCCGAGAACTGCTGGATCTGCCAAAAGGTTGGACCCCCCAAACCCCTTGCTGTGATCATTAACGCTTCCACCATCTCCAATACCTCAGAGTCTGAGCTATTTAAGCCACCCACAATTGCACCCTGGCTCCTCCCATACGAGTCCAATCCATACCCATATTACCCGGGCTCTGTGTTTTTGCCACACCATACCCAAATGGCTCCCGTGTCGATTTGGGGAACATTTATTCAACTTCCTGCAGCTCAAACATTTCTGTTTCATATGATGCTGATGTTTGCCCACCTGCTGGGAGTGTCTTTGCCTGTGGGGGCGGATGGGCACATAACTTCTTTCTGGTCAATTGGACAGGTCAATGTGCCCTCACCATCTTATTTCCAGATCTAGATATCATTCTAGGCAGCAAGCCCCTCCCCGTTCCTGCCTTTGAATACGAAGCTATAGACCCCACCCACGCACGATGGGCTAATATATATATAATTCATTATATGGATGACATCCTTCTAGCAGGAGCATCTGCCTCTGAAGTCCTTGAATGCAGTCAGTACCTTACACAACAGTTAGAGGCCATTGGCCTAAAGATTGCCCCTGATAAGATCCAACTCCAGGAACCCTATTATTATCTTGGGTTTGAATTACATAATAAACAAATAAAAATGCAAAAAATACAGTTAAAAACCTCTCATCTTAAGACGCTTAATGATTTCCAAAAATTTCTGGGAGACATAAATTGGCTACGGCCATACTTAAAGCTTACTACTGCAGAACTTAAACCACTCTTTGATATACTTCAAGGAGAAACAAATCCCTTATCCCCCCGACACATAACCCCTGCTGCCTCAAAGGCACTTCAAATAGTTGAAGTGGCCATTCAACAACAACAGGTCACCTATATGGCCTATAACAAGCCTTTCTCCCTGATAATTTGTCCCACTCCACACTCACCCACCGGGGTATTATGGCAAGAGAATCCCCTCCTATGGATACACTTACCTGCCTCCCCTTCCAAGGTGCTTCTCACTTATCCCCTTCTAGTTACTAAACTAATTCAAGCAGGGAGAGAGAAGAGCTGGACGTATTTTGGTAGAGACCCTGACCACCTGATACTTCCTTATACCTGAGACCAGTTAAACTGGCTTATAAAGACAGATGACGAATGGGTCATTACCCTCACATCCTTTTATGGCAAGATTGATAACCATTTTCCTGCCAACAAGTTGCTGCAGTTTGCCCAGCTACATCCCTTTGTATTTCCCATCATCACCTCCTCCAGACCCCTTCCTGATGCAGCGCTAGTCTTTACTGATGGATCCTCCAATGGAACCGCTGCCTATATTATAGATAATCAAGAGTTTACTGAACAATCCCCTTTTAAATCCGCCCAGCTTGTAGAGTTATATGCTGTTATTCAGGTATTTGTCAGACTCTCCCACTCCCCATTTAATCTTTATACAGACAGTGCCTATGTAGCCTCCTCCATACCACTTTTGGAAACTGCTCCCTATATAAAACCCTCCACTAATGCTGTCCCTCTTTTTTGCAAATTACAAGATTTAATACATGAAAAGAAGGTCCCCTTTTTCATTGGACACTTAAGAGCCCATTCTGATCTCCCTGGGCCTTTGACTCAGGGCAATTCCTTGGCTGATGCAAATACCCGCCTTGCACTCTTAGCTCAAGCCAACCCTATTTCTGAGGCGCAGCAGGCACATGCCCTGCACCATCTTAATGCTAACACCCTACGTCTCATGTTCAAAATTACTAGGGAACAGGCCCGCCAGATAGTTAAGCAATGTCCTGGATGTGTGACCATGTTACCGGTTCCCCACTTGGGTGTCAACCCATGAGGAATCTTACCAAATGAGATTTGGCAGATGGATGTTACTCATGTTACTGAATTTGGAAAGCTTAAATATGTTCATGTCATCATAGACACCTTTAGTGGCTTTATTTTTGCCACACCCCAAGCTGGGGAGGCATCTAAAAATGTAATTGCACACATGCTTCAGTGTTTTACAGTCCTGGGCAAACCAACAAGACTTAAAACAGACAATGGGCCCGGCTACACCTCCCAGGCATTTAAGACATTTTGCCACCAATTCCATATAAAACACACTACAGGTATTCCTTACAACCCCCAGGGACAGGGAATAATTGAACGCGCCCACCAAACACTCAAAGTCAATATACAAAAAATAAAAAACAGCCTCTTACATCCTGGAAAAACCTCTCCTCGCAATATTTTAAATCATGCATTGTTCATTCTTAACTTTCTTCAACTAGATGCTACAGGCTCTTCCACTGCTGACCGCCTTTGGCATCCTGATATGAAACACCATTATGCCAAGGCCATGTGGAAGGATCCCCTTATTAATAAATGGAAAGGGCCAGACCCTGTCCTCATCTGGGGACGTGGGGCAGCATGTATATATGACACACAAGAGGAGGGTCCACGATGGCTACCTGAATGCCTTGTCAAACCCCTCGACACTCCTCCTTCAAAGAAGGAGAAAACCAGTCATGACCATGAGTCCAAGGAAAATGCGCCTCCTTGAGGAAGGAATTCTCTTTTCTTTCAAGCAAATGAAAAATGCCGGCTGGAAAACACTTGGTACCATCATCTTCCTTGCAGCTACAGCGGTTTTCATCTTTATGGTCACCATTGTCATCCTTGACGTAGTACAACAGATAAAAGAGTTGGAACTGAGAAAAACAAATTCATCCTCTTCACCATGAAACAACTGGTAACTGCATTTTTCCCTCTTCCCCTCCCTAAAACTATCATGTTCCAATTTATCTTATTGGCCATGTCTATACAAACAAGCAATCAAGGATTTGGAGACCCTAATGCAGTAGCCAAGAGGCTTGAGCCTCGATATGGAAAACCCTGTGATTGTAGAGGTGGGGTCCACAAGGCCTTCATGGCTCCCACTGGGGCATTTTTTACCAGACAGGCTGATTGTGGGGATCACCAGGCCCATATGATGCATTATACAAATACCAATAGCCCATCTCACAGGTTTCAGCAATGGGTTTGTATACTTAAGCCCAAGGTGATGCCCCCTGCTAATGGCCAGCCTGGCCCCTGCCCTTGTACCTCGTTCTATCAGACCATACACTCTGTTTGCTGTGACTTTGCTCAACTATGCTCTTACAGAAACAAGACCTACTGGACTAGGATAAGACAACCCAGGACACCCCTGGGCATTGACGGGGGAAATTTGGCACACTCCCAATGTCATGGCAATGTTGGAGAGGACCTATGTTGGGACCTAGAGCCCCCATAGGATATATGGATGGTGATGGGATTCAAGACAAAGCACGACAAACAAGAGTAAATAAGGAGATAGAACAAAGAGTTCAAGCCCTGTACCCTAAACTCAATTACCACCCCTTAGCGTTGCCTGAGGATAGAGAAGAACTAGACCTTGACCCACAGACGCTAAGCTTACTAGAACTTACCCATATGTTGCTAAACCAAACAGCCCCCTCTATAGCCGAGGATTGCTGGATCTGCCAAAATGTTGGACCCCCCCCAAACCCCTTGCTGTGATCATTAACGCTTCCACCATCTCCAATACCTCAGAGTCTGAGCTATTTAAGCCACCCCACAATTGCACCCTAGCTCCTCCCATACGAGTCCAATCCATGCCCATATTACCCGGACTCTGTGTTTTTGCCACACCATACCCAAATGGCTCCCGTGTTGATTTGGGGAACATTTATTCAACTTCCTGCAGCTCAAACATTTCTGTTTCATATGATGCTGATGTTTGCCCACCTGCTGGGAGTGTCTTTGTCTGTGGGGGCAGATGGGCACATAACTTCCTTCCGGTCAATTGGACAGGTCAATGTGCCCTCGCCGTCTTATTTCCAGATCTAGATATCATTCTAGGCAGCGAGCCCCTCCCCGTTCCTGCCTTTGAATACGTGGGAGGCCATCCCAAAAGAGCCGTCCAAATGATTCCCTTAGTGATAACACTCGGTGTAAACGCTGGGCTGGCTACTGGAACTGCAGGCTTGGGGATGGCCACCCACACCTACTATAAACTCTCCCAACAATTAATTGATGATGTTCAACTTCTCTCAGAAACCATAATAGAGATCCAGACACAACTTGATAGCCTGGCTGAGGTAGTCCTTCAAAACAGAAGAGGTCTAGACTTGTTAACTGCCGAAAAGGGAGGCATCTGCTTGTTTTTACAGGAGAAGTGCTGTTTCTACGCCAACAAATCTGGCATAGTTTGAGATAAGATTAAAAATCTCCAAGAACAAGTAGAAAAGCGATGTTGAGAACTACAAGATAACCCCTTCTGGACCGGACTTGGTGGACTCATGCCCTACCTCCTTCCCCTCCTTGGCCCCCTCCTCGGCCTTCTGATAATAATTTCCCTTGGGCCCTGGGCATTCAATAGGATCACAAAATTTATCAAACAACAGGTTGATTCAATTTTATCTAAGCCCATTTAAATCCACTATCAACACTTAGAGGTGACTGAGCCCCTGGAAACTGAATATGACAGACCCTTGAGGTCTCCTGGTACCCTAACCTTGGACTTGGAAGTGGCCCCCTCACTAAAACACCTAAGACAGGAGGGCCGCCAAAGCTGCGGCCTCATCCCATGATGGGTGTATGATTTGCGGGAGATCCCTTCTAACCTAAGACAGGTGCAGTCACCCGGGCAGGGACCCAAGGGTCCCTCACTGCTCTGCCTCGTCTCCCCAAAAGTACCAAGAGCAAAAACTGTGAGAACTATAGCCTCTCATGGGAGGAGTCTGGACTACCTTTATTAAAGTAGAAGGGAGGAGATGTTGGAGGCCAAGCCTTAAGTGTACCCCTGCCCCAGTTTGAAACAACCAGGTGGCCTTGTAAAAACATGTTTTTCTTGCCCTGATTTTTTTTCTACATTTTACTTCCTTATCTTGTGAAACCACCAGGGCTCATGACTGTAGTGGAAATTCCCCAGCAGGGCCTTGCCGCCTTCCACTCCCCCTGCCTTCTCTCTGCCCTTTACCTTCCCCCACCCTCCGCTTTACTATATTAACACTGTGTGATTTCTCAATAAAAGAGACTTGATCAGAATACTGTCTTGTCTCCATTTCTTCGTGGCCCCTGTCTATTCATTCCTCCAGGTTCAGTCTCGGTGCCCCACGCTACTGCTCTGCGGGTCAGGGCATATAAAGAAAACATTCCTTAATGTTGGACAGTCCCAAACTTAGTGAATAAAAGTAACAATAAGGAGGGTTCACTGTACATCAATATGAAAGTGACCACCAAATTGGAGACTGGCTGCTGACATTAACACTCAGGCAGTTGGATGAATGAACTGTGTGAATCAGTTCCTTTTTAAAATAAATCCCAATAAGAAAAAATAAAATTACCTCTGCATGGCATCTGCTGCTGACTACTGATTCAATATCTATACCAAGGAACTTGATTTTGTGTAGAATTGCAATGGTACCGGGGTGGCAAATTTTTAACATGACTAAAGTATGGTACTGAGTGCTTGAGAAACGGCAGAACTATGAAGCTGCTCTATTTCATACATCAGGCAGAGTTCATCTCATTATCAATGTATGTAGCTTGTACTTTAAGTTATTAGTATACTTTTAAACAAATTTAAGTGGTTCTCAGTAGGTTTTGCATTCTGGAATATATGTGAAACTGTCTGTTATACCATAAAACTAAAATCAATTGGCAAAACTTTCAATTTTTAATCTAATTTGAGATACTTTCTCCTTTTCTGTTTGTGGCTTCCCTTCCTATATTTAATCCTTCAGATACATCACTGAATTAATAGCATATTACTTTGTGCATTAATGTTCAAGAAAGAAATTGGTCTGTAAATTCCTTCTTTGAGTTATCAGATTTGTACTGACATTGTGTTGACCTTCTAGAAAACCCAGAGCATATTGCCTTCATCCTTACGCCATGGAAGAGTTTGGGAGCATGTGATCTTATTTCTTTTATTAAGTTTGGAAGAATTAATCACTGAGTCATTTGTTTCTGTGTAAGAACTTTATGCATTTTTAGTTTTATATTTAAAAGATGTAGCACTGTTCAGAAATCCTACTTTGACAATATGATATTATAGTTTTAAAAAACTTTTGTTCATTATATATAATGTCAACATTTTTATAAAGTTGTCCATTTTTGACATTTGTAAATTATTTGTATTTTGTTCTAATGGTTACTTCTAGTTGGCAGAATAAAAATTGAAAATAGATCTTACTCTCCAATCTAGACCTTTCTCAGTACTCAACATGCCCTTTAAAGATAAAGATATAAGTTGTGACAAGTCATTCTTTATGAGATTTTTAAAGTAAATGTTTATCAGGTTTTGGCCATTTCATGCAATGTATTTTTTTGTCATATTCACCACCAATTCTTCATCTTCACTACTCCCATATCTATGTATAGCTCGCTAAGACCACGAACTTCATGTTCTTCAAAACAAATATCCCATCAACTCCAATGGATTTGTGTGGCCCATAATCTCCCATGTGTGGTAGGGCCATCTACTGGAGCATGGTGATAATATAAGGACTTCCCTGAAGCCATCAGCTGTATATAACCTCAGTTATAAAACTGAAGCCTCAGTTAGAGGTGGAGGCTCATACCTCTTTCCCCTCCATGGCAGGATGTTAACTGGTTCTATCTTGTACAGATTGTGCAGACAGCCACACATCATATGAGTTCATGAGTGCATCAGTCCTGTTGTGTCCAGAAGACACTGTCCTTTTCCAGTCCTTCCTGACCTCTGCATCTTAATATCTTTCCACTCCCTCTTCTGAGACATGGTAAGCAGTGTGATATACTTGTCTCATTAGTAGCTGAGCACTCTGTACTCATTCTCTGCACTGAATAGCTGTGAGTTTCTGCATTAAACACTATCTGCTGCACAAAGAAACTTCTATTATGAGATCTGCAAGCTTCACTAGTCTACTGTAGAGAGGTACAAATTTAGTGGGCAGTTTGATACTATGTTAATTTAGCAAGACAATAGTAATAAGTTCACCCCTGGATCCTGTGAAATCCCCAACTGCACATCTTTTATAAGATTTGTAGCTCTTGGTATGTACTTCCTCTTGTGGAGTGGACCATAAATCCAATAATAAAGCGGTTAGCTGTACTCATGACATTGGTACCTCTATCGCATCCATGTGCATATCTTGCCATGCCAGTCAGTATTACAGTTCACAGACTTCACAGCTGCATAAGACTATTGATAACACCCCCACACACACAGCAGCTTACATAACACCTTCCAGTACTATGAAAGCTAGCCAGCAATGAGACAGCTTCCAGGTCAGTATTGATTTAATTTACCCTGTCCTGTGACTAACGTATGTAGTGTCTTTAGCAATAAAGTCTTGCAATCAAGTTCCAGTGGGTGAGCAATGATATAGTGTTCATTGTTCTGAGGGTCCCTGGGGCACTTTTCACTAACAACTCAAGGAGAAATATCTCACACCTGACATTGGGCAACCTATGACTTCTAGAATGAGCAAAATCCTATGTGTAGGGTAAGTTGAATGAAACCTTTTTTTGTGAAAAAAACATGTATGATGAAGCTTTCAGAATAGTAGGTTTCCATGTGGCCCTTTAAAACATCCTTAGAGTCAGTCATCCTCCCCAACCCCTCCTCTGACCTAACCTCCTATCCCTCTCCCCACTTTAATCATCCTCCCCGTTATTTTCTTTTTCTGCTTCATATCACCCGTGATCTTCTACCTCCCCACCCTTAAGATCATTCTCTCCCTCCCTACAAATGGTACTTTTCTAGTGTTCTGGATTTCACATTTACTCCAAGTTAAATACACAGATCAAAATGGTTGACTCTTAGATTCACACATGAATGAGAACATGTGATGGCTGTCATTAGAATATTTAATGTAAGATACAACCTCAAGGGCATTTGTATACACAAATTTGATGCTATAAGCCTCTATCATCTCTATCGATGTATCTATCATCTATCATCTATCATCTATCTATTTATCTATCTATCATCTATCATATCTATCTATCATCTATCATCTATCTCTCCATCATCTATCATCTATCACCTATCACCTATCTATCTTTATCATCTATTATCTATCTATCATATCCATCATCCATCCATCTATCTATCTATCTATCTATCTATCTATCTATCTATCTATCTATCATATAACCTATCATCTATCTATCTATCCTCTACCTACCTATCATCTATCTAACTATTATCTATCTATCATATCTATCATCTATCTATCTATCTATCTATCTATCATATAACCTATCATCTATCTATCCTCTACCTACCTATCATCTATCTAACTGTCTGTCTATCATCTATCTATATATAATAAAGTACATGAAGCTTGATGGTATGTAGTAAGAGGGGTACAGCTAGGGGAGGGCATCTAAGTATGAGCAAAACATATTGCAAGAAATATGCAATAGCACCAATTTAACGAAAGATAATTGACCTATCTGCATCACAGTTATGAACTCTAAACATTTTATAATACTTCTGAGAATTAAGCATTCTGATCAGATACATAGACTGTGATGGATAGCTTTAGTGTCAACTTGACACACCTGGGTTGAGGGAGCCTCAGTCAGGGAGTTGCCTCTATTGGACTGGCCTGTGGCCATGTCTGAAGGGCATCTTCTTGATGAGTGATGTGGGAGGGCCCAGCCCACTGTGGGTGGTGCCATCCCTGGGCAGGTGGGCCTGTGTTGCATAAGAAAGCAGGATGAGCAGGGGCCAGGGGAGCAAGCCAGTAAGCAGCGTTCCTCCATGGCTTGTGCTCCAACTCCTGCCTCCAGGTTCCTGCCCTGAGTTCCTACCTTGGGCTCCCTGATGAACTGCGTGCGACCTGGGAGATGTAAGATAAAATAAACCCTTTCCTCCCCAAGTTGGTACTGGTCAGAGTGTTTTGTCACAGCAGTGAAGAAACAAACTGAGACATAGACTAAGAAGGGAAAAAATAATGCCAAGTGAAGGTAAGACAGTCCCTCAAGATAATAACTGTATTACGTGAGCTTGACGCTGAAATTATATGTACCTTCCAGAGTCCAAAGAAAGTTCTAAGGCATGAAGGTCTACATTTTCATGTGGTATATGATGTTCAATCCAAATCTAACAGAATGAATTGAAGAAATATTGAATGACTTCAATGATCCTAGATATCTTGAAATTAATGGATAAAAATGAAACATAACTTCTAAATACTTGGATTTAAGAATTATTAATTGTGGGAATGAAATGAATGAATTAATCTCAATTTTTACTTGTAAACTTTGTTTATTAAGCATAGTATTTAGAGCATACATAAAGGATGATTTAAAAGGGTTATGCAAAGGAAACTAACTGGCACAACTTCTGAACCATAGGAAGCTTTTCAGTGAATAATGATGCTTTTGGCAATACCTGCAGAGTTCAGGGCCATTGGGGTGGGGCAAACAAAGCTAAAAAACTGAGAAAGGAAAGGACAATGATAGTGAGGCAAGAAAAGACAAAGAAGCACATTTACTTTGAAGTTGTTTTGCCTAAATTAGCCTGAGACTAGGGTGAGGAACATTCTGTTCATCACTAGCGGCTGGCAAGGGCCCTAAGGCAGAAGGGACTTGTCAATTGTATCTACTCCTGTAACTCCATTCTTCACTTAATTATTAAAGAAATTATATATACATGTAGTCCACATGTTTTCATTTTAAAATTTCAGAGCCATGGAACTCTAAATGTTATTAGAAAAACAAAAACAAATAGCCCTTCCTGGTCAATACTTCTGTGGTACATTCTAACAAAATCAACCATCCCACTCTTAAAAGCACAAAATCCTGGTGAGTTGGTTCCTTTATCTGGTCTCAAAGCAAAGTGCACTTAGGCTAAATTATAGATATGATATTTTTTTCCAAAACAAGCAATGATGGCCACAGAGAATGAGTAATGGCAGTTTGGCTAAGAGTGCCTGATTCATAGAGTAGAGATGGGTTAGAGTGGGAAGGTCACACTGAAAGCATGACTAGAGTGGATGATGTCATAGTGGTAATTTGTTTAGAGTGAATGGGGTCATACTGGAGGCATGGCAAGAGTGGGTGTGTCATATTGAAGGTTTGGTTGGAGTGGACATGGTCATAGTGGTGATTTGGTTTCAGTGGATGAGGGTTATACTGGATGTAATCCCAGCATGAAGGTCATATAGTAAAGTGATAAGTTGGATGGCATCGTATTGGGAGGCAGAGCAGAGTGGGTAGTTCATAGTAGATGTTGGGCTAGAGTGGATGGGGTTATAGTAGAGGCTTGGCTAGAATGGGAGGCTTGGCTTCAGTGGGAGAAGCCATAGAAAGTGGAGTATTGGCAAAGGTGGGCAGATTCATATTGTAGCTTTGCCTAGAGTGAGTGGGTCATAAAGGCTAAATGGGTTAAAAATAGATGGAGTCTTGGCTAGAATGGGCAGGTCACAGAGCTGAAGTTTGGGTAGAGTGGATAGTGGTTATGATGGATGCGTGACTATAGTAAGTGGGCCTTAAGACAATGAAAACAATAGAAAAATGAAATATTGCCTTTCTGGTGTTTATCTCTAAGACAATCCAATCCCTTTGGAAAAAGTTTAGCAAAATAAGGAAAGTAATATGGTCTAGGACTTCAGATACCCTGAAATTCCAGTGCCACTTCTTAGGAAATGATCTTTCAAACAAGAGGTCAAGACAATTTTTGCAAACAATGGCATTACACCTGCTTTCAGAATCCAAAGTTTATATGAAATGAATGTGAACGTCCTCCACAGAAAGGATTTTTTCTCTCTCTTTACTATACTGCCTGGCATCCTGCTATCACATCCCAAATTGCTGAAGCCAAAATAATAGTCTAGAATTTTTCATAGGGTGTGCTGTACCTTTATTTTATAGATCCATTTTCTCTAAGAACCCACATCACAATATTCCCTTAGTTATTGTTTTCATTTTTCTGCCTTAGTTTTCTGTATAACACATAATTATCCAACATCCCATGCATTATTTCTTGCTTGTATTTATTTGTTTCCATTGCTAGGTTCCAAGAAAAGTAAAGGTTGTGATTTTCCATCTTTTCATCTCTGATGGTTATTCATATTGTTCTTGGATATTCAGCATATGGAAATGTGCCAGATGCACAGCAAGTACTTAAAATTGTCAAACAAATGAATAGATAAATATATGTATGAGATAATTTTCTCTTTTTTCTTATTGTATGGGAACTTTTAGTTTATATAAAAATGTTCCTATTCACTCCTTTTAGTTTGCTGTTTGTATTTCTCTTTAGTATGACTACAGAGAAAGTGCAGAATTCCCAGTGATGATGTGTCCAGCCATCAACGTGGTGAACACCATGAAGCCCTAGACAATAAGCACTCTTTCTCTAATGATTCTTTTACGGTCTTCAGAAAGGTCTAGTAAAGATGTCGTTATAGAAATATCATAGCCTCTTCTAGTTAAGATTCTAAGGTTAAGTACTGAAAAATCATCTAAGGCACATTCTTAAAGAGCATTGCTCTCATAAAGAGTGTTTCTGAATCTGTGCATGAGATATAAGCTTGCTAAGTGAGAATGAGCTCAGAGCCTAGTGTAGCCAGCCACTGGGTTACAAGCTTATGTATCATTAAGTAACTTACTAAGACTCTGCTTGCCACATGTGGAGCGCTCTCGTTGTCTTCCCTTAGTCTATTCTCCTCTGTAGCCCAACATCATTAAACATGAAACCACCTGAACATGAGAATGAAGACCACATTAGCAGATAGTAGAAAAGTAAGGAATAAAGAGCCAGAATCTCCAAGGATGTTGATTTGGTCTCTATTTTTTAATACATTGTCTAATATTAGACTTTTGCAATAAAAGAGACACAATCCCATCTTTTGTTTAAAACTCATATTTTTAACTTGGAGATTTCATAGTATCTATGAACAAAATAATTTCTAATAACTATAGATTCAAATATAGATTACATCCTTTAAGAATTACGGATATGCCATAAATTTAGCACATGGTCCTCATGTTTCTCCTCTTGAAAATGACCTTTAAATAACTACATGACAGAATTAAATAATGTAGTTAATATAAAAACATTTACTATATCTTGTGTAAAGCAAATGTTCAAAAATAATAGCTGATATTTTTTTTAATTTCAGAAAAAATCCCTATGTGGCTTGAATAAATGCTGAGGGTATTTTTTAAAGTATCTAGTGAATGAATATATACAATTATTTTGATTTTATAATATATGTTCCTTCCATATTTATACATAGGAGGGTATACATTACACTGTACTGATGGGTAAGTCACAGAATTCTATATTCTTTATCAATGGTGCGTCTAGCTACTTACTAATCTTACCCAAATTAAAGGTACATACTCAAGAATAGAAACTAAATATTGAAAATAAATACATATATTTCATTTGTACAGTTAAGCAGAAATATTTATAGTCAACATGTTTGCAGTAGAGAAATGAGATACATAAAGTTGATGTTCTATTTTAACTACATCATTCAAAAACAGAATCAAAGGTAGATTAGATATGCTAAATCTTGCTTAGGCAATGGAAAATTTGATTAGGAAACAACACAAAAACAAATATTGAAGTTAATATTTAAGCTATAACATTGTGATTTTGAGAAGCAGACATAGAATTTCTAAGCATACATGTAATTGGAAATATCAGCAGCAAAGTACACATTGTCAGTAAGAGGAAGAATACTAGGATCCTTGGAAGAGCAAAATCTATCATAGAAAAATTATTTTAAAATCAAGAATCAGGGGAAATTATCTTTTCTTTAGAGGGTGAGGTTGTAAAGCAATATATTGAACATTTAAAAATTACTGAAAGCAAATTTCAAATGTTCTCATCATTAAAAAGATGAACATTTGAGGTGATATGTTATTTATCTTGAAGTATTCCATACTGAATTACTAAAACATATCACCATTTTCTATTTCTCAAGTGCATACAACTATAATTGTCTATAACTTAAAAATAAATGTAAACTGAATTAGGACCTAGTTCTGCTGGCCTGCCCATCATGTAATATTACTAATCAACACAGTTTCTATAGAAACTATTTGTTTTTTGAGCAGGAAGGATTTTAAATGTACTTGAAGGAACACAAACATGGGATGATACAGCTCAGTGCACATGGAGGAAGGCTGAAAAGTCAGGTGAAGCATGAGGATTATAGTTACATTGGATGTAGTGGGTGTCCTTAGAACTCTCCTGCGAGAACTACTTCTGAATGCGTACATCGTCTTCATACAGGATTAATTCTTGTTCAAACTCTCAAAATTGTTAAAATAATGAAACTCAAAACAATTCTATCCTTCTTCATTTAAGTCATAAACTTGCTTGCCTTTGCTTCTTAGCATGAGTGTATCTACCCATTACTGAGGATGATGCTGCGGCTGGCATACTTCACTGACCTCAGCCTCAAGTTCTCTGCTCCCAAGATTGAATGAGGACCGACTCTTCAAGCATCTTCCAGGCCTTCAGCTCAGGCATCCAATGATGAGGAATGAATGAGAGTGTGTTCTCAGCTTCTCCAGCTCATAGATGCCCATTGTTAGACTATTGTCTCAATCCAGTATTTATCAGGAAAACTAAAATAGCTCCTTTTATGATGTATAGTCAATTTATCTTTTCTGTTCCTCTAGGGAGCCATGATTATGCAGCTATTAATAGTTTAGGAAATTTTGAACCTGTTTTATTCGGTATTTGTCTATATTAGATTAAAATAGCATCAACACACTGAAATTTTAATTCCAAAATTTTATAATGGGCTGACAGTCTCTAAGAAAATCAACCTTCAGTTTTTTAATTTAAAGTAGAATAATATAGTTACCTGGACTTTTGATTTGCATAGTGGACTTTCTAAAATGTATGAGTAGATCTGGTTAGTGCATACCAGTAATCCAAAATGGGAAGTTAGAGGAAGCAGGCCCAGGAATTCAAGTTCATCCTCAGCAACATAGAGAGATAAAGGTCAATCTGAGTTAAATGAGACTGTTTTGTAATTTTTTAAAATCTCAATAAGCAAATATAATCAAATGCAGTTGTCACTGTTCATACTCATACTCACTTTTGAACTTAGAAGCTAGATTAGTTGAGAATGTGCTTTTATCCATTTCAATCAGAAGATACTTCATATGCTAGAATGAGTGTACAATACTGTCCACTGACTCTATATACCCTCTGCCTTCTCCATTTGAATTTGTCTCAAAGAGAAAAACCAAATCAAAAAAACAAAAAAAACAAAACTTTCTTCTCAGAAAAAAAAAAAAAAAAAAACAGAAGAAAATGCAGGAACTTCAATTAACCTCAAAACGAAAATAAACACACACTAATTAAATGGTTTTTTTTTTTTTTTGGTCTTTTTTGAGACAGGATCTCCCTGTAGCCCCAGCTGGCCTTGAACTCATAGAGATCCACCTGCCTCTGCCTCCCGAGTGCTGAGATTAAAGGTGTGCACCACCACACCCGGCTAAATAGATTGAAAATAAAAAAAAACAACTTTTAATTTCTCTAGCGATAGGCATATGTGCAGGTGTTTAGTAAGCCTGAAATTCCATGTTCTAAATGCATATTATCTTATAACGGGTCTCTCAGAGAGACTAGATGTCAGATCAAACTGACTCATATATTGTCTTTCTATTGAAGCATGTTTGAGGTTGCACTAGCAGCTGAAGAAATGGAAGGTCTTATGTCTTGTTTGGGAATCAAGCATCACATAAACCAGAATTGTAGATATGTGTGTATGTGTGTTAGGGTTTTGGTGCAAGTCCATCTAGTCATATTTAAAAAAAAATAAGACAGCTTATGGATTTTTTTTCTATATGTGAAGAATTATTTTGGAATTTTGATTGGGATTGCACTGAATGTGTAGCTTGTCTTTGACAGGATGGTAAGTTTTACAATATAAATTTTTGTAATACTCTGCATGTTCATTCTTTGGTGGGTTAAAATTTGCATTGTCGAGGTCCTTCTTTTACTTGGTTAGATTTATTGCCAAGTATTTTATTTAATTTTGATCTTGTGGCTATTGTGAATGGTGCTGTTTCTCTGATTTCTTTTTCAGTCTGTTTCTCATTGGTGTATAGAAAGTCTATGATTTTTGTGTGTTAATTTTGCATCCTGTCTCTGCTGAAATTATTCATCAGCACTAACAGTTCTACTGGTAGGGCCTTTAGGGTCACATAGGGGAAGAATCAGCACATAGGGATACCTTTACATCTTCTTTCTTATTTCATTTAATTCCTTCTCTTGCATTACTCCTTGAGCTAAAACATCAAGCATTACATTGAATAGGCGTGGAAAGTGCCAACACAGTGCCTTCCTCCTCCTCTTACTGCAAGCCCTTGAGCTTTTCTCCATTCAGCATCATGGTTGCTACATGCTTGTCTTCTTTAGACTGCTACGCTGAGGACAGGTTGCTTCATTCCTCACCTCTTCTTAACTTTTTTCATGAAAGGATGTGGAATGTTTTCAAAGGTTTTTTCTGAATCTAATGAGATTATCATGTGATTTTTGCCTTTGGGTCTATTTACTAATAAATCACATTCATCGATTTATATGTGTTGAAACATCCTTTTATTTATGACATCAAACAAAGCTTGTCATCATGATGTTTTTTTTGAAATGAGCTTGAATTTGTTTTGCCAATAGTTTACTGAGAATTTTTGCATCTAGGATCATCAAAAATATAATTTTCTGATTTTTGTTTCTCTTTATTTGAATTTGGTATCAGGAAAATACTGGTATCAGGAAAGAGTTTAGAGGTTTCCTGCATTTTCTACCTCATGGAGTAATTTGAATATTATTGGTGTTAATTCTTTGAATGTCTGGTAGAATTCTGCAGTAAATCTATCTAGACCGGACTTTTGTTTTTGGTATGGCATTTTATTACTGCTTCAATTTCATTGGTAGTTATGAATTTCTTTAAATTATCTGTTTCATCTTAGTTCAGTTATGGAATATTGTATGTATCTAGGAATTTGTCTACCTTCATAATTTCCAGTTTCATGGTATATAGGATTTTAAAGCATGTCATTTTCTGAATTTCATTAGAATCTTTGGCAATGTCTCCCTTTTCCTTTCCAATTTTATTAACTTGAGTCTTCCTTTACCTTCTTTTGGTTAACATGCTTATCTTTTCAAAGGCCCAGTTCTTTGTTTCCCTGATTCTTGCATTCTTTTGTTGCTGTTGTTTTCATTTATTTGTATTTAATGTGTATGAGAGTTTTGCCTGCATTTGCTGAGTGCATCCATGCCCTACAATGGCCATAGAGGCCAGAAGAGGGCACTGGATCCCCTGGAGGAGCTTTATAGATGGTTGCCCACCTGGGCCCTAGGAAACAAACCCGGGGCCTCTGAAAGGCAGTCAGTGATCTCAGCTTCTGAGCCATCTCTCCAGCTCCAGTGGTTGCTGTTGATTCATTTATTTGTTTTGTTGTTGCTGATTGTTTCTGTTTCATTAATTTCGGCCCTGATTTTTGTTACTTCCTCCCATCTGCTGTTTGGGGGCTTCTTTGCTCCCAAGGACCTCGGGTACATCTTTAAATTATAAGTACTGAGATTAAGACACTAAATCCTCAATCATAAATGGGTTGTCTCTATTAACCCATAACCACCAGTGCTCAGCATACACTTCAGGCAAGTAAGTGGGACAAATGGAAGAGTCTCCAGGAGGAGAGGAAGGCTGGGAAATGTCTTCTATATATGGCATGATGTGCTAACAGCAGCTGCTGTTACCTGCACAGGACCCATACAAGACCAAGCTAGCCAAAATTCCATCATGGATCAAGGAAAGGATATTCAGACTCTGTTTCTGTCTGTGGGGGAGTGTCCTAGGTACTTTTACTGCTGTGAAAAATCATAGACAGAAACTACCTTAGAGAGGAAAGGGTTCATTTCATCTTATAGTTCTACATCACAAGTCCATCTATGAGGGAAGTCAAGCAGGGATTCATGCCGGTACCTGCCTGACGGCAGAAACTAAAGGAGAAATCATGGAGGAAAGGTGCTTACTGGGTGCTCTCCCTGGCTTTCCCAGATACTTTTCTTCTACAGCCTAAACCCACGTGGCCAGGGATGGCACTGCTCAGATGTGGCCCACCCACATCTATCCATACTTAAGAAAATGCCTTGTAGACATGGCCACAGGCAAATCAGATGGAGGAAATTCCTCATTTGAGGTTCTCTCTTGCCAGAGGTCTCTAATTTATATCAAATTGACAAAAATAATGTGACCAGTGTTAGGTTTCCCATGCTCCAGTGGCCAACCCCACACCACTGTACATACGGACAGCACTAATTGGACTTAGTACATTATGAAATAAAGGACATATAATGTTGGGAGTCAGGACACAGAGGACATGGAAATAATTGGAGGTGAAAATGAGTGATGTATCATCGTATTCTATTGCAAACATGTATAAAACTCTCTCTCAAAAAAAAAAAAAAAAAAAAAAAACACCACCACTGCACCTTGATTCCCCTACAGCGCTACAGCCTGATCAACTCCAATTTCCCCCATCTTACACCCTGTTTCCTTTCTAGCCCTGGGCACAGGCCCATTTATGTTCTTTGTACCCCAGATCTCTGGACTACACTCTAAGTCCAGACCACCCACTGTGTCCTGATCCCTTGTACTCAGACCAGCTCAATTTTTTACTGTGGTTTCTTAGAGCCTTCACAAACTGTCCCCACCCCCACGTTGCCTTTGCAGTCCTGAGACCAGCCTTCAACTCTGGCTGTCCCCACCCCAACCTTGCCTTGGATTCCTGAGATCAGCCTTCTTCCCTGGTGAGTCTGTGGTCCTGCCTACAGCTTCTTGATTCCCCTACAGCCTAAGCAACTACTGGAGACTGATTACTGCTTGGTGAAGGACAGTAGGCTTTAAGATCTCTAGATAGACTGACTAGACTCCAGTGGATGAATTTGCACCAAAGGATATCTGGGTGCCAAGTGCTTGACTGGATAGAACTTAACATGTAAGGTAGAGTACATAAGGTTCAGTGGGGGTTTGGGGTCATGGATGAGGAAGGTGGTCTAAATTTAATTAAGAACTGTGGTATGAAGTGTACAAAGTGCAATAATAAATTTTTTTCAAAAGGAAAAAATAAAAACAATAAAAAAGCATTAAGGTGGTGCACGCCTTTAATCCCAGCACTCGGGAGGCAGAGGCAGGCGGATCTCTATGAGTTCAAGGCCAGCCTGGTCTACGGGCTGGGGCTACAGGGAGACCCTGTCTCAAAAAGACCCCCCCAAAAAAGCATTTAAAATGAAGCAAAGTATATTTTTTTATTGTTCCTTAATATTCTACATGTTCCAATGCCTGAAATGGATGGCGAGTCAGCAAGCGGTTTAAATATGTGAGGGTATGTTCAGTGCTGGCTGTGGATGTTAACTATCGACGGCTCAGTGCTTCATTCAGTATATCAAAGGACATAATGTGGTGTTGCTAAGGAGGTTAGAATGCCATGGGCCCCATTCTCTGAGTGATGTGTGTCCATTTCTCTTTTACATATTATCCCGAGAATAGTCTTAGCCCAGGGTTTGATAATCTTAGTGAGCCTACAGATGTTTTTCCTGTGGTAAATGTGCTCCAAGCATAAATGGCTAAATAAATGAAGTCCAGACATCTCATGAGCACACCCCCGTCTTTAAACCCAAGGGCAGGTTGTTATTACTTATGAGGCCTTAGTCAAAATATGACAGTTCTAAATCACTTTTCTCACCCCTTAGAATAATTAAAATTCTCACCAAAATTTTACTAATTAAAGAAAATTCATACTATGAAAATTTAAATGTAATGCTTATAATATATTTCAGCTGTTTTGATATCTAGTGAAATCAAGAGAAACATAAGTACCCAAATCACATGTTGTTCTACCTGATTTGTACATATGGATAGAATCCTTGATCTGACAATATTCCTGGTCATGGGGGACAGGTGCTGTCTCTGTATATCCCAGAGGATCAAGTTTCAGTGTTTCAAAGACTGCAGAATTTTTCACAAAAGTTATTCACCCTCACCCACTTTCAGGAGACTCAGGGATTTCCTGGCCCTCTGGATACTGCAGAGCTGGCCTTTCATGGCCCCTACATAGTCTCACTTCCCCTGCGTATCTCTTTGTGGTCAGGCCTGTTTATAATGTGCTCTTCCTCCATACTGTGCATGTGATTGGAAAATTTCTGTTCATCAAATCTGCCCAAAGCTGTGCATATCCATTCCCACAGCCATAGAGTGGGAGTCCTTCCTTCATTTACTCTTCTTCATTTGTAGATGATGATTAACAATTGCTAATTAATAGTGGGCAAAGATGAAAATAATGTAGGACAATTCAAATAAAAGAAATTAGAGCAAAAGACAAGATTCACAAACAGAGTCTTCTAATATGGTTTGCCGAAATTGCTTCAACTACTTCTTCCTGAGCATGTGGCATAACTGAAAGAAAAGGGAGAGAGACCTGGAAATCTTTCCCAATATATCTGATCTGTATATGGATTGATAAAAACAATTTTTCAAAAGCATGGTTGAAAATTGGCAGTTGTGTGTCTTTCTAGATGAGAAGATAAGACATAGAAATGATATCGTATATTTATTTTAGAACACTGCATAAGATCACAACATTACTGGTGTCCTTTAATGGATCAGTGTGGGTTGGAGAATGTGGGCAGAGAGCCTGGTTCTCATGAAGAAATCTCACTTCTCAGAAGGCTGACATTTAGAGATTTTGTATTCGTTATATCTTTCTTGACTTTCTTAGCAGACAAGAGGATTTCATAAATACAAACTTAATTAATTCTGAAGACTCAGTGGTGGATTTCAGATGAGAGGTGGGAAGAACTCACAGTGCCATGTTCTCGAACAAACCAGTTTGGTTAAGTAAATGTGAAAGTCATGATAAATCCCTGCTAAAGTTCACCCTATATTTTAGGAAAGTTCTGCATATAATTAAAACTGATTCCTCTGCTTCTTTACAGGAAATAATTGTAGCAACAGAAATTTCTATATCGCTTGGAACTCGAGTCATATAAAATAAATAACTTTTTGATATTTACAAAAATTTACCTGGCTATATTGATAAAAGTAACAATCCATTCAATCAGGTAGCTATGCATGTCTTGCTCCTAAGCTGCCACTCTGTCACTGTAAGAAGCAAACTCCTCAGTGCAACTAAAGAAAAGCAAATCTCGATAGCTAAGTCTTTTCCTGTGTTGTCATATACACCTGTGTTGATTCATCATTATTATAAGCACATCTGATTCACAGTAGCTATTATTTCTTCTCTCATCTCATTATTAATGGTGTTGTTAAAGGATTCTAAATGAAAATTTTATACTGAAGTGCCCTTAATACAAAGGATTGCTCTACCCTCCTATAGGACTCCCTTTCTCACTCTCCAAACTCTCCCAGGATGTAGAATTATCATTCTAATTTCATGGGGTTAGAAATGTTGTTTCTGAATACAGGAGATTTCAATAAGATTTGTCTGGATAGAGTATGGTAATACTGGATGCATGTCCAGTCTTTAAAATTGTTACCTATACAACAAGTTATGTTTCAAAGCAAATGTTGCCCCTGCTTCATTCCACTTGTCTTTTATGGTTGATACTTTGCAATTTTTTCAGATGAAATAGATCTTATTGAATCTGCCCAATAGAAAGCTGCCCATCATGTTGCTAGGCTTCATGATGGAACAGGAAACAAGCCACGTGAGGTTTCCTCTGTGTGTTTATTGGGATAAGGCTGTGCATAGTTTTGAAATTTAAGAAGTAATAAAGAAAGAGAAGCCTTGTGCTTCTCTGCTGGTATTATTTATCCTTGCCCCAGATCTTTGGTGATTATATCATCCAGTGCTTATGTTTTATAAATATAACTGAAATAAAAAACAGTAACAAGAACAAAATAAATGTCTTATCCCTTTATTTAAAACCAGTAGGCAAACTCTTGTAAAGAGTTCTGTGCTTATTTAATTTTGAACATGGTCTTGAGTAGAATGTCCCTAATGTAGGCTCTTGTTTCTTCTTTTGCATTGCAGGCTTGGAAAGAGTCAGAAATGAGTTATAACTTTCCATAAATGGTCCTAATCTAAATGTATGATACAGATTGAAAAAAAGCAAAGAAAAAATTATACCGAGAAATCAGAAGTGGAAATAATCTTACTTAATCCTTACTAAATTATAGATCATAAAGAAAGCAAAATGTACCTTAGAATACAATTGTATTAGCCAAATTTACTTGAAAAGTAGAAATGTTTTATGTATCTTTGAGAGCATTTTGCTATGTGAGGTGGAGTAGATGTCACTATTATTTGAAGCCAGGTTTGATGATTAAGGAACCAAATGTCATTGACAGGTAATGAACAGATATCGATCCTGATCCCTGATAGACTTCACTTCCAAATTCTGTCGTGGCCATGTGCTCTTATTGCCGCAACAAGGTATCCTTGTGAGAGGCTGGAAAACTGCTGCTCTCCTTAGTGCCCGGCCCTTGTCAGTCCTCTCCATAGTATCTGAATGACTAGCTCATTTCTAAAGGTCGTGTTCCTGAGGACTTGCAAATAAAATGTGTATCATTTTGCCTATTGCAATATTAAGGAACAGAGAGAGAGGTCAACCTATTTTCTCGTTGAATTGGATTCTTTTCCAAATGGAGGTAGATTATTTGATGGCTTATGGATTGATGTCAGGGTGTGCTTCTGAAGCAAATGTAAGTAAATACAGACAACTCTATAGTTTATGGCCTTATGCTGGATAAACTTCCGTATCTCCATTTCTAAGACTTTCTCCAGTGCTCTTTCTTATGAAGAATTTCTAACCCTGTTAACACTTCCTCTTCCTTCAACTGCAGTCTCTTCTTAAATCCTGTATTGAAATGTTTATTTGCTCTGTGTTGAGAAAAGTGGAGGATATAGAAGAAAAATTAAGACTTTGCTTTTGAAGAGTTAGAATGTTGTTGAAGTTTCTTGTACATAAACATTACTCACAATTTCCAAGGAATTCTACTTTTTGCCATTCACATCAATGGCCTTCTCCTTATAGTAAAACTAACCAATCACAGAAACCACTTATCATGATGTATGAATTCATTTTGGCAAGCTAATAATGTTTTAAAATAGTTTGGCTCTAGAGGATGATAAGATGGCTCATTGGACAAGAACACTTGTTATTCAAGCAAGAAGACCTGAGTTCAAATTCCCAGCACCCTCTAAAAGTCAGATATGGCCCCAAATACCTGTAATCCCAGCATGTAAGGGCAAATACTGATCCAGGGAGCATAGCAGAGAGCTAGCGTAGCTATAATAAATGTTCCAGGTCCAGTACGAGACCCTGCTTTAAAAAAAAATGTGGAAACCAATAGAGGAAGACACACAGAGTCTGGCCTTTAGCCTCCTTGTATGCAGGCATGGACAAGCAGATACACACACACACACACACACACACACACACACACACACTCACACTCACGCTCATATTGTCTGGATACCATAATCATGCAAATGTACCTTTCTAATAGAAGATTTTTAGGAATCAAGCATATTATTTATGGATGTTCTCTACAGATGGCTAACAATATGGAATTCCTCATTTTCATCAATTCATTTTACCTAAACAAGTAATATGTCATTGTACCTGGCAATACAGACTTGGTTCAGAAAACCTGACCCACTTACTGGATGAGGAAGTGGTATTATTTTCATATTTCTCTTTCCTTTTAAACTTATTGTGTGCTATACTTCACAAGGTGGTATTTCAGAAGAAAAGCAGTCCTCACACAGCCTGAATAATGCCAGAGTTTTCACACTATTAGTATTCAGGCCCTGGGTGAGGGAACAAAGTTGCCAGCAGACCTGAGGATGTGTTTAGAATACATTCGGTATTAAAATCCCTTTCAATGATTCAAACCAGATACGATTTTTGCTTTTATTAAACTAGAGCAATTGAAAAGGAAAGATGCTTACCTTTTCTTTAGAGAGGAGGGGCTGTCTTAATATCTTAACTGAAAATCAAAATGTTGGGTGTATGTAAATTTGCCCTTTCAAAATATGAAGCAAATTGTCCATCTCCACACAAAGAGAGGAGAAAGACATTCCCAAGGTCACGTTTCCTGAACACTTTATAGTACAATGACTATTCAGTGACCTTTCTGAAATAAAGATATATTAAGTTCACCCTGTTTTGCTTAGTCTCCAGTAATGTTATCATGGCCCTACATACATATCAATGAAATGAAAAGAAAAAGAAACACATTAGAGGTCAGTTTACCAATTTAAAATAAACTACTGCAATTTTCCACCTTGGTATACCTTGTACACTTTATAGTACAATGACTATTCAGTGACCTTTCTGAAATAAAGATATATTAAGTTCACCCTGTTTTGCTTAGTCTCCAGTAATGTTATCATGGCCCTACATACATATCAATGAAATGAAAAGAAAAAGAAACACATTAGAGGTCAGTTTACCAATTTAAAATAAACTACTGCAATTTTCCACCTTGGTATACCTTGTTTGAATATCTGAATAATCTGTTTTTGTTCCTTAGACATT
>NW_008352153.1:2780464-2811930 GCF_000622305.1 Nannospalax galili | reverse complement strand
TTTGTGGCCGATATTTTGAGAATATTATAAATATATATTATATGATAGATTAAAGCTATTTTTCACATCCTATATTTGAGATGATGTCACCATCATCACACATAATAATTGAGTACAAATATTAAAGTTACCTTAGTAAGATATTCTGAATGAGAATATCTGTACCACAAACAAATGCTTAACATTTTTTTAAAAAATCAGTATTTTCTACCAGTGATGTTTCAAGATTGTTTACCAGCTATGAAAGTGTTTAGGCAGGTTTCTGCTCTAGAAATCACTCAGCAGTCCTCATAGCAAAGAGGGTACACCCAGTGAGCAGGTGATGTCAGAACTTTTTCCCAGTTTATACAGCAAAGAATAACCATTAGCAAGCTCCCCACCTCTGCTTCAAAGTACATCAAAAACTCTAATACTCGGTTTATGGGAATGGCAGGCTTATTTGACTCACAAGCTTAAAAGTTTCAGTTCATAGGCAATTGGACCCATTATTTGGAAGCCCATCATGAGGCAGCATGTGGTGAAGTAATATATAGCTGCTCACTTTGTGGAACCCAAGAAGCAGTGAAAATCAGAAATGGCCAGGATTCTAATACTCCCTTCAGGGAAGGACACAATGACCTCCCTCTCTTCCATCTAGTCCTACTTTCCAGTGTTCATCCACATCTCAAGAGCACACCCTTCTGGAAACCAAGATTTTAGCATATGGATCTTATGGGTACACTCAAGATTAAACTGTATCAGGATCCTTTTTAGAACACTTACATATGACCCTAACTAAATATTTATTTCTTTCAACTAAGAATGACCATTATTAGTATTTTATTGGCATTATTGAGGGCTTTAGATATCATTGAAATCACATAACATATAAAATTTTTCTTTAAATGTAAATGATCTTTAGTCAATACTTAGGATTTCTTTAAGGATGAATGCTAGAATGTTGTGACTCAGACTTAAAAGCATCTTTATTTTAGCTACTACAAACTAAAATAAGGTCATTCCCCTTTCTCAACTTTTTAACATAAAGATCTGACAGAATTGGGAAAATAGAAAGAAATAGGGTAAAATTGTAAATAATGTCATGAAAATGTAAATCTCTATAATACATGGATTCATTTGCTGGGTATTTCTGATCTCAGAAACTGGTTAAGTAATCATTTACTCTACTAAGTTAAAAACAAGCTCATGCTATGCTCTCTGAGAATTTAAATATAAACACCTGCCATGTGCTGAGACAGCGACTTTCAGAAATAGAATTTTTCCATTAACCTGCAAACAAAACGCGTGATTGAAAGTGGCACAGCTGATATCAACACCCTGGTCCTAATAGCTGACAATGATGACACTCATGGCAGCCACCATTTTATCACCTGCCACCACAATACTAAATCATGTGCTTCATAGGTATTGGAATGCAGGTAGATATTAAGTCCTATTTCATAGAACTGGGGGCTATGAATGTTTACGTAATTTGCCTAAGTCTCTGTATGTATTAGAAGCAAAAAAGTGTCAGTTTCCAAATACAGGTCTGTCTAGTGTCAGCATCTACACTTTTGCCTTGAAATGACCCTGGTGCATAATTGTCCTGAAAGGGCAGCAGACCAGGCAAGCTCTCTGCAAGATGGGATGACACTCTGCTTGAAAAGCCAGAAATCAGTGAACATACCTGGGACAAGTTGCAGAATCTATTTCAGCATTTCTTTCTCCATTTTTGAGACTCAGAAGCCTCTATATTTTTTTAGGTTCAAGGTAATCCTTGACTACATAGTGAATTTGAGCCAGCCTAAGCTACATGAGACCCTGGTTTGTTTGTTTTCTTTTCTTTTTTTCTTCTTCTATTTTTTTAAAGAAGCATTTCATTACAGCTTTAATATACTCAATAACAGTTTCCAGAGCAAAGATACATCTCTTTCAAAAGTGGTTATAAAATTTTTAGGATTAAATGGGCCAATATAAAATTTTATGAGTCCATATGTATAGCTAAAGGCTACAACACAAGCAACAATGCCAGATAGGAGTTACCTTCTTTTGAGTTGTTGGCCAGGGTGGTCCAAAGGACTCCCAGATAGTAACCCAGCATAGAACTGAGAAAATGAACAACATAGCTTTTGTTTGAGAATTTCATTGGTGTATATAGCGTATTTTGATAAAATAAATCTACCCTCAACTCTAGCCCCACCAGTCCCTTCCCTACCACCACCTTTACCTCCTAACTTGATGTGCCTTGAATTTTTAAACCTACTGAGACCACTCAGTGCATCCTATGTTTACATATGTATATTAATTACTATCTATTGCTGTGAAAAAAACACTTAGCAAAACCAACTTGGGAGAAAAGGGTTTATTTGGCTTATAGCATAGTACATCATCAAGGAAAGTCAAGGCAGGAATTCAGGGGCAGGAACCTGTTGCACATACCATGGGGATACAATTAGTGCTGGCTTGTTGCCCTGGTCTGTGCTCAGTGTGCTTTCTTATAAAATACAGAATGACCTGCCCAGGGGTAGCAATGGCCAGAGTGGGCTCAGCCTCCCCACATCACTCAACAATAAAGAAAATGCCCCACAGACATGGCCATAGTCCAATCCAATGGATGCAATCCCCCAATTGAGGTTCCCTCTTTGCAGGTGTGTCAAGTTGACAACTAAATCTATTCAGCACAGTGGAAGTAGGACTTTATACTGGAGCATATAGCCTCTCATGGGCTACATTCCTGAAGAAAACTGACTCTCCCCAAATGGCCATCAATTTCCAATAGCACCTCAGCTGAGGTGAGACTTCATGAGCTCTTCCCCATCCATACTGGGATATATGAGTTACCTAGAATCATGTAAAAGTCTTAGTAAGCAATAAACATTAGGGATATGAAGGATAAAGTTAGTGACAAAGCAAAACGGAAGCAAGGGCCTATGAACTACAACAAGCAAAGAGGCATTCAAAGTGAACATGCAGAGCTGGGAGCACAGGTCAGCACAAGAGCACTTTCCCAAGAACCTACAAGGCCTTGTATTCCATGCCCAACACTGCAGATAAACATCATAGAATGAAACAGTAAACGCTGCTAATAATGGGCTCTAGAAATGACACCTGAGATCCACTAATGCACCCGAGCTCTGTATATGTGTGTGTGTGTGTGTGTGTGTGTGTGTGTGTGTGTGTGTAAATGATCTCACACATACATAAACAGATTAAGGTCTACAAGTAGTGTGTTTACCTAATTAGGTTCACCCATACCTAAAATTAACACTTGAACACTTGAGATGACCTTTTGCATGAGTCTCTTTTCTTGGCTAGACTTTTATTCTAGCCCTTCCTCTTTTGCCTGGCTGAGCGTGGGCTAAAGCACAGGGAATGATCGAACACTGTGGAAGCAGAGCTGTGATGAAAATCTGGACAGGCCATTCATGCTCCAAAAGCACAAGGAGTACATGATGTCCTTGTTTCATTCTTATTTTGAAGTCAACATCTTTTTTTTCTTTCCATCACACTTTGTCAGTCTTGCCTCTAAGTTTCTTCTGTCTGTCAACATTTGGCTGCATCAGATAAATTTATTGTATCTTGTTACTCATTTTTTCTCGAGTTCCTGAAGCTTTCCAGACAAAGAAGTTGCTCTACATTTTTCTTTAAAACTCAGGGTTACTGGGTTTTACCTGTATTGATTCTAAAGTTAGAAGCCGTGCATTTGTCATAAAAATTTCAGAATGGTGTGCATCAGTGATTTAAATGCTGAGTCTCATATGAACAACTTCTACACACATTTCTTTCTTGATCAGGTTAGTATACATAAAGACCATGAAAAAAATCTATCATCACTGCCCTGCCTCTCCTCTCCCCTTCCCTCCCCTTCCCTCCCTCCCTCCCTCCCTCGCTTCCTCCCCTCCTCCCTTCCTCTCTTCCTCCTTTCCTTCCTTCCTCCCTTCCTCCCTTCCTCCTTTCCTTCCTCCCTTCCTCCTTCCTTCCTTCCTTCCTTCCTTCCTTCCTTCCATCCTTCCATCCTGCCTTCCTTTTCCTTTCTTTCACTTTTTTTCTTGCTTCCTTTTACATACCTGTAAATCTCAAAAATATATTTAGTGTATATGAGTATATTAAATCTTTTGCATATAAAATACTTTACACATAACACATTTATACCAATTTAGTATATGATAACCATCTTATAATAGAAAATAAAAGCTCGATAAATTCTTAAGCAAAGCCTCATATCAAATATTAGGTAGATTTTTTTAAAGCAAGCACATTATTTGACTTTTGGTATATCCATTTTGGAAAAGATTTTCAATGAAGTTTAAAGAAACAAAGTCAAAAGCCGAAATACATTTTTGAAGAAAGGAAGACATTGGATTTATTGTTTTTGCTGTGTCTGTCTCCATTAAAATAAATTTGATAGATCATTTTTAAGATAAGGATTTAGACCTAGACATAGCTATACAAATACCACTAGACAGTTAATTACTTATAAATAACTAATTTATTAAATAGCTCATGTGTTCATGGAGGCTATGAAGCACCAAGATTTGCAAGTGACCAGCTGGAGTCCCAGGGGATTTTATGGCATTGTCAGTTGTGTGTGCAGTTCAGAACATATTTAGGCTAAAACCAGATCTCATGGAGTAAATTCTTTCATAAGTACAAGAGAACAATATCACAGCTCATTCACTCAAGCAGAAAAAGTTCTTATTACTTATACTTTTTATTCTATCCTGGTTCTCAGTTTACTTGTTGACAGTGAACCAGATGAGGATGGATATTATGTTTCTCCAATTCTAATATTAAACTCATCTGGAAACTGAAATACACACTCAGAATAATTAGGCAGCACATGCTTACCCACCTTGAAACAGGTAAATTGATACATTAGGTAACCATCAACACACATTCACCAATATGTATTGAATTACTGAATGTATATTTTATTACTGGTCTTGTGTTGAAGTAACAGTTACAGTACAAATATAACAGTTGTTGGTCATGATGGCCTATGCCTTTAATCCCAGCACTCTGGAGACAGAGGCAGGTGGATCTCTGTGAGTTCAAGGCCAGCCTGGTCTACAATAGTAAGTTCCAGACCACTGGGGTTATAGGTAATCCTATCTCAAAGAGCCAAAAAAGGGCTAGAGAGATGACTCAGTGGCCAAAAGCACTGACTGCTCTTGCAGAGAACCTGGGTTCAATTCCCAGAACCCATATGTGACTAACATTCATCTATAACTCCAGTTCCAGGGGAATTTAATGCCCCTTTCTCACCTGCACAAGTGTGTTCATACATGCAGACAATATACTCATTTACATAAAGTAAAAATAATAATAATTAAAAGACCAAAAATAGTAGCAAAACTAATGCTTTCAAGGACCGCAAAGCCTAATATACTTAGTATAATATGGTTTACAGATTCATCTATAGTTTCTAAGGCCTGATTGAAAAGTAGATTTGTATGTGTCAGCACAGAGCTATATAACTGAAAATGTGGAGTATATTGATCATTGTATCAACTAATATGTTGTATTTTCCTGTTTTTCATTACTGTAATGAAGCTCTGGAAACAGACTACTTTATAAGGAAAAAATCACTTTGCTTCATGGTTCTGGGAGTGTAATGTCTAGGGGTTTTCTGTGGTTATATCGTTCTTTCTGCCAGATTTCTAAGGTATCACCACAAAGGAAGAGACAGAAAACATATATATATATCCCATTTTCTATGAAGCTACCAGGATTCCATCATGGAAGCTCCCCATAATGACTGCATCCGATTCTAATCATTTCCCACACTGTAAACCCTGGAGCTAGATTAAACTTCTACCTTCTTTCCAGTCCATGGAAATAAAACTTTAGGGACTAAATTTCAACATCCTTTTAGGAGGATTAAAAGCAAGATGAGCACTTTGGTTTTAGTAATCACAGATTTATAATGACTGTTTAATGCACAAATAACAGTAATATCAGAAAGCGATCTATGTACTTTGTTGGTGCAGAATATTGAACAACGAACTCTGCTTAAACAGACTGGAACATATTTCAAATTGCATGGCATACATGAAAGAGGCAGGGAAAAACACTATCCAATTCATTGATGATTCCTCTATGATTACATTCATGTCAAAGTCTCTGTGTCCCCTAGGCTATGTAATGACATAAGCAATAAAGCCTTGATACTGAAGTTAAAGACATACTCACTGCTATTGTCATCTTATACTTTCATAGATTCGTTTTTTTTCATTTAGATTAGTAACTTACTTGCACTTGAGGTTTATCATTATGGTATGAAATATGAATATTCTTTGTTAAGTTGCTATTCATATTTTTAAAATACCAGTAAGTTTTAAGGTCTGTAATCAGTTTATTCAGTACATAATAGCACATTGACATAATGTACTATGCATCTCTAAAATGATGAAGTGGTGAATTGACATATAGTGGTGCCCCAAAAGTGCTACATACAAAAGCAAAAACATGATCTTCAAGTAAAAGGTGTATATGAACTTATGCCTATTTATATATACAAAAATGTCCATATATGTGAGCCAAATGAAATCCTAAATCAGAGAATGCTTCACTTAAATACATCAAGCCTTTGTTTCATTTGAAATGAGTCAGACAAGTGTCTCGCTCTAAGGTAAAGATTAGTCAGGACAAGTATTTCCAACACTCAGCACTAAGCCAAAAGAAAGGCAGCATATAGACTATTAATGACAGCTTCTTAATGGCACAAAAATTCCAGATGGAAGTGTCTTGCCATATAGTAACTGCTGGTGGCTATGTTAGTAAGAGTGAGACTTACATACACATAATATTATTGCACCAATAGTTTCTGAGAGAAAATCAAGTAAGTAATTCTAAAAGAACAAGGGGAAACGATTATCATGGCTGTTTTTACCTACAAAAGCTGAGAAACAGAATCACCCTCCCAAACAGTTTTCTTCTTTAGCAAGACATTTATTATTCTTCACATTGTATCCGTCTACAAGATTGTGCTTCTGAATTCAGTGACAGAACTGTAAATCAGAGAACTGTAGGAGTTCCTGTATACTTCTCTCAATTTAAAGGGAAGTGATATTGATTACTCCCATTTATGCATACAGAAAATTATGCAGACTCCTTCATAAATTCGTTTTAAAACCCAAACAACAGATAACATAATGTAATTTACAGAACAAATATAGACCTTGTCTCATTTTTAAATATGTCCTGAAAAGAAGGAAAAGAAACCACAGAAGAGATTAAAAGTTAATACTAATTTCTTCACCATGGGTATGATTACTGTGATTTTCAGAACATCATTAAGCCCAGCATGTTGACAGTGCCTTCCTGCCTCCACATTTCTAAGTCCATGGTAATTCTCCATTAAATAAATAGGAATGCAATGATGGTGATTTGATTTTAAGGGTTGTAGATGGATGAAAAAAATCTAATGTATAGTTCATGAAGTAAGACTACGAAGCAAATAAATTTAACAGCTGTGTGTATGTGTGTATGCACACTGAAGAGAGGGAGGGAGGGAGGGCGAGGGAGAGAGAGAGTGACCCATCTTCATTCCTTAGCTAATTTCTAGCACAGGAGGAACTTTGGTTATCTCCATACATGTATTAATGCCCTCACTCACATTGTTTCACACAAAACAATTTCAATCTTGGGAGTCTAGTTCCTACCCTACTTAACCAAGGGCATAGATCCTGGTTTCTCAAGTCTGCTAAGCAGAGTATTTTTTAGAATATTTTATCATAATTCACGTGAGTTATATACTTTCTGCCCTTCTGTCCTACCTCTTCCCTTCAGAATGCAGGAAATACAGATGTACTGATGATTTCATAAACATACAATGCTAAACCATCAACTTAAATTTCAGCATCCTACATGTTCACTACGTAAATGGTCTCATGCCAACTGAGTCCATATGCTAGTAGTTTAAGTACAGGCAGTCTGTGCTGTTTCTCCTGAGAGTGCAAGACCATAAAAGGGTCTGTAAAAGTGACAACTATGCAAAAAATGATTACAATAACTAAAAAGAAACATTATAAATCTGCTATAAATTTTAGTTTTACTCTGAAACATATTAAAAAATTCACTTGCAATTGGTTAACAATATTCATAGTGATATAATAAAAGAAAAAAGAATGTTTGTTGAGCACATTGTCAATTCAAAAGCTTAAATCATTGGGGTTTCATGTTCCATGGTAAATGTGTGTGGAAAAAATACAGAACATGAACCGATGTTGTGTGAACTTATTTTCTTTATCATTTAAAATTAACAAACAGGACCCTGTTGTCTCCAGTGCTGTCCCAGTTGGGAATGACATCTAGTATTTTGACCTGTGTGTATTCAGTGTTGTGAAAATCTGTGGATTCTTCTGTTGAAGAGTGTTTTGCTGGTGCGACTACCTTTGTGATAGCTGAACCCTCCTCATCCAAGTGTTCCTCATGTAGGTCAACAAGAGGATGTGCACTAATTTCCTCTTAGCTTGGAATAAAGCGGCCTCGTTTCCAGTCTCAGCACCTCTCTATGTCCACAAGAGTGTTTTTAAATTATACTTTGAGCATTACTTTTCATCTGCTCACTACATTTTCATATTTGCAGAGCAGTGTCATTTTTAGATCTCCCTACTTCCTTAAGATATCATGTGGGTTCACCACTGAAAGAAAATATAGCAACAAAAACACACATTTTGATGAATAACAAACTTATGTGCACAGAGGATTTGAAATAAGTCATAGTACTTTCTGGCTAGGGTATATGTCCTGTCCACTATTTACATAATGATTGAGAGACTGAAGAATGTGAAATGAGTTGGTACTTTAAGTAATTCGCAACATTTAATATGCATTGACAAGTAAGATTTGAGCTAAAATGTTAGGAAATTAGTGTAATTTCAGTAAACCACAATAATGGAAATGAAGGGGAAAATGTGCAAAAAACTATGTATATTTTATATATCAGTATGCATGAAATATTTCTTTAACTATGACAAAACTTACCCAGTGTTGTGGTGAATGTCTGTAATCTCAACAGTTGAGAAGCAGAGATAGTAGAATTACAAGGTTAGCATCAGCCTGGGCTATATAGTGAGGCCACGGCCAGCCTGGGGTACAAAGTGTACCCTGTCTCAAAACACAAATAAAAAGCAGGGAAATTGTTTTAAAAAGTTATTTAAAATAATTTAGAAAATTGTTTCTTTAAATTAATTTAGTCTTCATAAATATCCTTATGTATTCCTCTGAAAACTGTCACAACAGGTTTGGATGGAAAGAAACTTGGAACTTCAAAATATATGACAAGAACCATCTTTACCTGCCAAATGCTCTTTGACCACCACTCACATCAAATAAAGATGCTCCATGTAACCTTCATGATTTAATTTGACTTGTAATTAAATTTATTTCACGCTAAAATGGAATTAATGGACACCAGTGCACATGAGACATATAAATGCCATTACAATAATAAAATAACACTATATAGAATTGAACTTTATTCTCTCCAGGAATCATAATGCAGTAATCATAATGATTGTTATCTTTTAAAACACATCCACAGTTATTTCTAATTAATCAAGATAACTAAGTGTATTTCAGAAAAGTCCGGTTGACTGCCAAAAATGTCAATGTACTCTTGCCATATACAGGCATGGTTTTAAGCAATACTGAAAGCTTTTCTGCCAATTTCATGTCACTGTTCTCATCCTTTAATATCTCAGCAATACCTCTGGATCATACATGAATTCTATATTATCTGAACATTAAGATTAAATACTAATGGAAAACATTTGTGTCAGAGGGTGATCATATAAATCACCTGGGAAAGACATGTCTGATTTTGGAAAGACCTAAAGTTTTGAGACGTCTACATAGTGAGTTCCAGGCCAGCTGGGACTACAGGGAGACCCTGTCCCAAAAAAAGACCAAAAATAATAAAATAAAATAAAAAAGATTGATTGCTAGAAAGTTACTACTCTATGTGCATTCACAGAATGATGGAGATAGCAACATTAACTAAATAGACCTTTTTAATTTCAGCAAAGGTGGTCTACTGAAGAAAGTACATGACAATGAACAAAAACAAATTATGAACAACTCAAAGGGAGGTTTAGCCTGTCTGGTACTGTGTTTATTATTATATAGCCTTGAGCTATACACATGCCCTCATACATACATGTTGCATGTGTATTTTTCAGTAGACTTTTGAACTAATAGATTTTCCTGTTTATTTACAGCACCTAAGCATTATTCATCTCTCATCTCTCTCTCCCTGTCTAACACTCCTTTGTCCTTGCTTAAAGTAACTCCCATTCCTCCATTCCCCCCTTAATTATGCCTTTGTCCTTTTATTCCCTCTCTATTGAGCCACTTCTCCTTTATCCCATGGTTCTTTGTATAACACTCCCTCCTCCCTTCCCATTTAAACACCTCAATTTTCCCCATTTCCCCCTTGATAACACCTAACTCCTAAGAACCCCTTTCTCTGTGTTTTTTTTTTCTTTTCTTCTTTCCTTTAACATCCATGGTTCCTTTCCATTTTCCTGGCTCCTGTTATTACATCAGGATATATACTCACAATTAAGATTTGAACCTAAGATTCACAAATGAGAGAGAACATACATCACTTATTTTAAGTGGTGTTATTTCACTTAGTGTAACAGTTTCTAGTTCCATCCATGTAAGTGAAAATCTCAGGATTATGTTTTTCTTTACTGCTGAGTAGAAATGAATTGTTTAAATGTGCTACATTTTCATTATCCTTTCATCAGTTGAGGGTCATTAAGTTGTTTCCATTTCTTAGCTACTGTGAAATGAGCAGCAACAAACATGGCTGTGTAAGTATCTCTGTAGTAAGATGATCCTTTGGGCGTATGACAAACATTGATATAATCACATCATATGACAGATTTATTTTTAGTTTTTAAAGAGTTCTCCAAACCAATTTTGATAGTTGGTTGCACCAGTTTTAAAAACTACCAGAAGTGAATGAGAGCTCCCCTTTCCCAGCATCTTCACCAACATTTTGCATCATTTATTCTCTTGATTTTACCCATTCTAACAGTTATAAGACAAACTCTTGAAGTGGTTTTTATTTGCAGTTCCCTAGTTACAAAGGTTGTTGAACACAGAAGTTTTAGGGTGTCTTAGTCATTTTTATTTCTTCTTTTGAGAACTCTGTTCAGATCCAGTCTTTCTTTTAATTGAGTCGATTGGATCCATTTTTAAATTTTTTTTCTCTTTCTGTTTTAACTTCTTTGACTATTCTGGATATCAATCCTCCGTCAGACATGTATCTAGTAAAGATTTTCTTCTTTGCTTTTGGCTTTCCTGTTGCTTGAATGGTTCTTTCCTTTGCTGTACAAATCTTTTTAACTTAATGACGTCCCACTTATCGATTGTTGACTTTGATTCCTTACCAAATGACGTCTGATTTACACATTCCTTTCCTGCACCTATGTCTTGTAGGGTGCTGCCTATGGTTCCTTTTAATATTTTCTTCATTTCAGGTTTCACATTGAGGTCTTTGGTCCACTTGGAGTTGACTCTTGTGGAGAGTGATAGAAAAGGGTCTAATTGCATTCTTCCACAGGTAAATATCCATTTTGCCAGCACCATTGGTTGAAGATGCTGTGTGTCCTCCAGTGTATGTTCTTGGCACCTTTGTCAAATATCAGGTTGCCGAAATTGCATGCACACATGTTTGGATATTCTATCTTGTTCAGATGATCCACATACCAGATTTGTGCCTTTAATATGCTGTTTTTATGACTATAACTGTAATATACCTTGAAATCTAGCATTTGGCATCCCTAATGTGGCTATTTTGCTCATTACTCCTTTGACTATCTGGATCTTGGTGACTGAATTTGAACTTAATGATTTTCTTTCTAATTCTCTGAATATTGTCATGGGGATTTTGTTTGGCATTATAATGAATCTATAAATTTTGTTTGGTAGGATGATCATTTTCACAATATTAATTCTATAAATCCATGAACATGGTAGGTCCTTCATTCCTTTTGTCTTCTTCAATCTCTTCAAAGATTTACAATTTTCATTGTAGACTTTTTTAGTATCTTTGTTTAAGTTTATTCATATATTATTTGGGGTGGGTTGAGGATATCGTGATGGTAAGTTTTCATGAACTCTTTCTCTAATTGCTTGATATTAGTATATAGAAAGCCTAACAGCATTTATAAATGTATTTTGCAACCTGCCACTTTGCTAAAAGTGTTGATCATTTCTAGAATTTTTCTGGTGGAACTGTTTTGATCTCTTATGTATAATATCAAATTATCTGCCGATAGGGATAGACTGACCTTTTCCAATTAGTAACCCTTTGATTTCCATTTCTTGTTTTATTGTTCTAGCAAGAGATTCAAGTAGTATATTGAAAATAACTGGGACTAGTGGATGGCCTTGTCTGATTCCTGATTTTATTGCAAATGATTCCAGAGCTCTTCATCAGGGTAATCAAAGATGCTCCCAAAATAAGACAGGCTATTTTTCACAGCCTTTGATTTCCTTCAGGAACTTAAAGGTAAGACTAAGATCTATTGTATGACATGCACAAAAACACAATGAAAATACACATTTAAAGAAACAACCTGCAATATTTAGTTTTCATTAGAATCATTAAAGGTTAAGGGTAACAGCTTCAAGGTTTCAATTCCTGTGGAGCTTGGAACTGATATGACAAAACAGCTGCCGTGGAGATATAAGGACTCAAACCAGACATTCTGTGAGAAAAGCTGACACACTGCTCAGATACTCTAAAATAGTGATTAACCTTAGATTTGAAGGCAGAAAGAAACTTCCAAAGAAAATTGGCCATATCTGGGGTGGACATTGTAAAGAACAGTCATCTAGTTGGATACAATGAAAATTGCAAAGCTGAACTCCACTTTCATGGAAAATTGAGCTGTGTTAGACTCTGAAGGGAATTTCACTCTTATTCATTTGGAATAGCCATCACAAGCATGATAAAGAGAGCCAAAACACATGTGCTGAGTATTTCTCAGAAGCACAAGTGGGCTCACTGAACTTTTTCATAATATTGGGGCATAACATTTCCTTTCTTTGAGCCAGGAAACTGGCCATCACCAGACATCGAATCAGCTAATAGCTTGGTGTTGAAATTATCCTCCAAAACTGTGGGATTTTCTGCTTTTCATATGCCACCCAGTGTATCATATGTTGTCTTGGGAACTCAAATGGACTGAGACCATAAACATGAATAATCAGAAAGTGAATGAACCAACTAATACAATAGGAAGCTCAATAAAAAAAATTGCAGGCAATAGGAAGTTGTTCACTACTTGAAATGTTCAATTAAGTTATAAAAGATAGAGAGGAAACAAGTGAGTGTGACTAAGTGAAAGAAAAATGTTTGATTTCAGCCATCAACTTCATCTTTCTCCAGAGACATCAACTGAACATGGTGGTGCGCACCTCTTATCCCAGCACTTGGGAGAAATAAATAACTCTGTGATTTTGATGGTCCCTGTTCTACATAAGGAGTTTCAGGGTAGCCAGGACTACATAGTGAGACTCTCCCTCAAAGAAAATGAATTCCTTATCAACCTGAAGTTTCTGACTCCATATCCTCTCAATCCTCCCTATTTTCAGTTCTCTAGATTCCACTAAAAGAAATATACCCCATTCTACAATCAGAAATTGATTTGAGAGTAAAGCACACGCGTGGTGTATTTTTGTGTACATGCATGTGGTCTTTTTATTCTTGTTCTCTCCCATGACCAAAAGTCAGTGTGAAGCACTTTGGGTTTGCGCGTCAGGTAAGCTGAGCTTCTTAGACGTTTTCCGCTATAATACAGCTTAGACCACAGCAACAGCCAGTAGAGACAAACAAGAGCCCCCTCTGCATTATTTGCACTGGTTGTTTTCTTAGTTCACCTCACATTTATTCTTTGTTGGTATTTAAGTGTCTTAGGATCGTAAGCACCATAGTGAGTACCATGTAAATACTGGTGTCTTACAAATGCTGTATTTGCTGTTCTCTACTGCAGGTTTTGGATGAGCTTGTGCTCATTACACAAATCACTTGGTTGTGGACGTGGCTTCAGTTGCTGCAGTTCTGTAAAGCTCCCTCACGGACCTGATGTTCTGACTCAGACTAGCATTCTTCTTTTGATGTTTTTGCCAAGTTTTTACAAAGGCAATGCCTAACTGCAATCCAATGAAGTGAAGTTAAAAAAGTATTTCTTTGTTCAACTGGGAAAAGGCATCAGAACTTGAGTGACATATCAAATTGATGTAATGTTTGGAGGAAGGGCTTGAATACTTAGCCATGAGAAAGAGATGCAGCATAAAAGCAGTCTCATAATATAATTTGTTTTAGTTAAATTACATAAAATGTATCCTGAAATTTTAAATAACACTAAAGAAAGACTAGTGTTTTATATATAATTAAAGGGCACATAAATTAAAGAGGCTTAGACATAGTGTTCTGACTGAAATTTTACCTCTTTTTGCATAAACTCAGAAGCAATTTTCTCTGTTTTTAAATAGGTTTCTTAATTGTATTTTTCCATACTCAGTCTTGGTAATTCATGGTTTTCATTTATAAGATAAAGGCCAAGATAAAAAGCAATAAGAATGAGATTATAACAATAAAATTGTACAGGAAGCATGACTACTAACTGGGAAATAGAGTAGATGACCCTTGATAGAGGTGCACCTGCTACCGGGAGGGTGAAGGGAATTTAGTGAAGAAAACAAAATGTAGCATGCATAGAGGAGATGATGCTGCTTTGAGTTAAATGAGCAAATATAGCACAATACTATAAAAGTGAACCATTTCTTGCACGACTTTTATAGAGGCATAGAAACAATAGAAAAAAAATATGTATTCCATAGGGTACAGAGTATATTGACATATATGACTGGGTAATCCAACAATAGCTGCCTGCACACTAGAGAGACAAAAACCAGAAGCTGCCCTGCCCAGGAGGCTGGACACCTTAGCAGTTTCCATGTAATGCAGAAGGCCTGGAGGATTTCTTGAGAGATGTTGCTTTTCATTTCATATTGAAGGTCAATGAAGTTGGGTTCCAGTACCTGCAAAGGATGAAGTAACAGCTGTAGCCAGCAAGAGTGGATGTACTCATGAGCAAAGGACAAAGGTCGGCCAACAAAGGCTTTTTATCCAGAAGCTATTCTCATCTCAGTTAATCCTTCCAAGAAATCCCATAAGACCAGCCCAGAGGAGGGTCTATTACTTGACTCCAGATCTAATGAAGTTGCTGACTAAGATTAACAATCACATTTGTTAAATGTGATACAGTTCACATTCCTGTTTCTGTTGTTCTGTATGCATAACATCACATGATGCAATATCCTTAGGTAAAAACTAGATTAAAAATATTTCTTCTAACATGCAATTAAATATTTCTGATAAAATACAATTAACTAACTTTGCTATATTCATTTTAACTTGCTGTCATCCAAAGAGTTTGGATTAATGGCAATAGAAATTTTGAGAAATACATTAAATTATTTGTTTTGGTTGTTTTTCTACTAATACTTCTTATACACTTCATAGTCAGGACATGTACAAATTTCAGGAGTTAAAGTTTTGAGGATTATTTAAACATGGAAGATGTTATTAGTGAAAAATGTGATTTTTATTTTTTTTTATTGAGCTTATATACATACAACAGCAATAGTTCAATAGGGTTTTTTTTTTTGAGGGGGGCTCTTTTTGAGATTGAGTCTCCCTGTAGCCCATCTGGTCTGGAACTCACAATGTAGACCAGGCTGGGCTTGAACCTCTGCCTCCCAAGTACTGGGATTAATTAAAGGCATGAGCCACCATAACCAGCTCATATGATAGTTCTTAATCTAATTCAGAACCCATCCCCTATCCATGGCCCCACCTACCAGACCTCATGTATTTAGCCATACATGTTTAGCACTATCTAGTCAAGCATTTGAACCCAGATGTCCTTCAGTGCAAATTCATCCACTGCAGTCAAATCAGCATATCTAGAGATTGTTATTAAGGCCAACTTTCCCTCAAAGAGTAGAAATCAGTCTCCAGTAGTTCACAGATGGTGGCAGAAGTATTCTCCAACTTCCTTGCTCCACTCTCAGCCCTTGCCTGATTGATTTGGCATATGTATTAGATACTTCTCTGTTGTAATCAAACACCATGGCCCAGGGAACTTGTAAAAGGAAGTTTGTTTGAGCTTACAGTCCCAGGGGAATTAGAGTCCATCATGGTTAAAGGAGTGAGGCATGGTGGCATGATATGGCCAAAACAGGAGCAAGAAGCAGAGGCTCACATTGTCAAGCAGGCACAGGAAGCAGAGTGACTGGACATCCAGTAAGGCTTAGTGATCAACTTAACACATCTGGATTAAGGGAGCCTCAGTTGGAGAATTGCCTCCGTTGTACTAGCCTGTGGCCCTGTCTGTGGGGATATTTTCTTGATTGTTAATTGATGTGGGAGGGCTCAGATGGTGCCAACCCTGGGCAGGTGGTCCTGTGTTGTATAAGAAAGCAGGAAGAACATGGGCCAAAGGAGTAAGCCAGTAAGTAGCACTCCTTCATGGCCTGTGCTTCCGTTTCTGCCTCTGGGTTCCTGCCCTGAATTCCTGTCTTGGATAGGAACTGTGACCCAGGAGATAAAAGCTAAATAAACCCTTTCTTCCCCAAGTTGGTATTGTTCAGAGTGTTCTGTCACAGCAATGGAGAAACTAACTGGAACAGGTGGCATTAAAAGCCACAGGGAACAGGGATGCAGGGTGAAGCAGCTGGGGTACCCATTCAGTGGGTCTATCTAAAATACTCCCAAATTGCATAACTCTTAACTATGGGGAGAAAATACTTGACCGATGCCTATGAGATGTGAAGGAGTTGGTATTGTTCAGAGTGTTCTGTCACAGCAATGGAGAAACTAACTGGAACAGGTGGCATTAAAAGCCACAGGGAACAGGGATGCAGGGTGAAGCAGCTGGGGTACCCCTTCAGTGGGTCTATCTAAAATACTCCCAAATTGCATAACTCTTAACTGTGGGGAGAAAATACTTGACCGATGCCTATGAGATGTGAAGAAGTAAAGGCAAGGGTAGTCAGCGTTACAAGTTCTAGACAGAGAACTATAAAAAGGTCAAAACGGGCCAAATTTCAAATGTTCACATCAGAGTCCATTGGAATTTCTTGACAAGAGCTTCCAAAACATCCCTGTATTCTGTTCCTCCTCATTTGTCTTTTGTCTGGCAAGGCTGGACTAGAGAGTGATAGATTCAGAATTTTATTTCAGGTATTTTAATAGCTGTTGGAGTGGCTAGAATGAGTGTCAGTTCCCTTGCAAAGGCTTCTCGATATACTCTGTTCCAAAGGTCAAAACACCAAAAGTATTTGGGAGTTCTTATCTAATTCCTGAAAGATTTTAGGGTTACCTCTCCAGAGGAGGGGAATGTTAAAGTAGTAAAAAGCCCCATGGGAAAAAAAAAAAGAGTACACAAACTTGTTCAGAAAAAGTGATGGGGAGATATAGGAGGAGCTGGAGGGGAGGGAGAGTGTGTAGATTTGGTCAAAACACCTTATATGCATGTATGAAATTTTCAATAATTTTTTAAGTTAAAAAAAGCCACAAGGAAATGTATTAATTCAAAAACCTCCTGAAATATACACATACATTATCTTAACATGAGTGTATGGGTATACCTGAAGGCTATATAATAAGAAACACAGTGCCAGACAGGAGAAACTTCCCCTCAAGTTCATGGTCAGAGTAGAACAAGAAATTCCTACAATAACAGAGGCTAGTGCTATAGCCTTTAATTATCACTAAGAACCTGAAGGTCTTAAATTCCTTTCAATAGGAGAGAACTAATGAGTGTCACAGTAAACAGCCAAATACACCTGGCTTGAGAAATGACAGTTCTTAGAGTAAACCCTATTTCCGTCGTATCTCTAGACAAATGAAATTTCTTAACATATGCTAAATAGACTGTAAATATGCTGTACACCACTAATCAATAAAACTTCTTTTTGCAACAGATGGAGGCTATTACAGAGCTCCACAGCTGGTCACACACAGAGAATATATGTCTGAGATTTGCCCAACCCTAAGTGACACATCTATAGTGGAACCTCAGTATCTAAGGCTCATGCAATACAGCAGAACAGGAGGTAGAGAGAAAACTAATACATTCCTCAACTCTCATACAACAGAGTGTGATGCACGCAGAAGACAACACTGGCCAAGTTTTAGAGAATAAGAGACTGCACAGTTTGTGTTATGAATAGGACTCCTGTATTAAACCTCATCCAATCATGGCTCAGGGACCTCTATGGAAGATGGGGCAGAAAGACTGTGCCAGGATGATGCATAAACATGAGGAACCCACACTTTCAGGCCTCTGGGAAGTTGCTCATATGAACTTACAACAATGGTGACTACATGCACAAGACCCATGCTGACTAAGTCAGACAAAAAAATCTAGCATATAACTGGGGAAATGGGCAGCAGACCCCAACCTTAGCTTTGGAACTATAGCAACTGATGACTGTGAGGTAAGCAAGAGTAGATTTCTCTTGAGTAACATTAGACTTTATTTTTCTAGAAGTATTTCAATGACAATTATCAATACATGCTATCAGTGGAAGTATAATTTTAAGGATATTAATTACCTTGTATTTTTTCCATATACTTTGTTCTAATATAGACATGCTCATAAATTGTCATGTTATCACACAATATAACCTGAACAATAACAGCTATATCACTCTTAGGTTTTACTTTTAGTTTTTAAAATTTTAATTGGACTTTTGTGCATGTCAAATAAAACATCTTAATCGTCTTTATACCCCCTCCCCAACCCACAATCCCTTATAGCCCCACCACTGGATTTCATGAATTCTGTCATTTATGTTAAGGCCTATTGAGTCCCTTGGTGAAAACTCATTCACTAGGGTGGGGTCAGGCTAGCTACAGTCACTCCCTTAAAAAAGATCATCTCTCCTTCACCCAGCAGCAATCAGCTCCAGTAGTTCTTCAGTTAACAGTGGGGCCTTCTGCCGATTTGCCAATATGCTGGAATTTTGTCAGCTTCTGTTTGCATGGGTCTTGTGCATACTGATACCATTACTATTGATTTATACATGTAAGATTCCAGGAACCTGTAAGTCTCTCTTTCCATATGGTCATGCACCTCTTCCTCTGACTTTATAATCTTTCTGCCCTCTCATCTGCAATGGTCCCTGGGCCCTGGGTGAGAAGAGTTTAATATAGGAGTCCTGTCCAAGGACCCACAGTCTGAAGACACTTATTCTCTATGCTTTGGCCATTTGTGGCCTTTTGTGTGTGTTGCCCTCTGTTTGTAGAGAGAACCTCTTTGATGAGAGTTGAAAGATGCATTAGCATTCTCTCCACTCCTTGTTCCTTGAAGTTCCGTGAACCTTAGGTCCAGAGGTTCCAACGTAAATGTGTCCCTTAGGGTTGAGCATCTCACAGACACTTATTCTATGTGTACAACCACTTGTGGAACTCTGTAATGGTCTCTGTCTGTTACAAAAGAAGCCTCTTTGATGAGTGGTGACTAGCATACATGTCTGTAAATATAATGACCAGTATATTAAATTTGTCTAGGAATGTGACAGAATTAGGGTTTTCTCTAAGATCTATGGTCTCCAGCCATGTGTATGAGACTATGTTTACAGTACCATACATGAGACCCCTCCCATTCTAGGGGCTTTAATTCCAAGTAATTACCCTCAAGATAAAAGTGCCACTACTTCCCCAATGTTCTTTGCTTTGCTAGTCATTGTTGTGGTTATTAGGCCTTAAAGCTGGGGCTGAGCCATCAATTGATGTTCTCTCTTAGTAATTTGCATAGTGTCTAAAACTATGAGAACTAACTTTCAGGGATGTGGCTTCCATGTCAGTTCAAGTTCCATTTCCAATCATGTGTTTGAATTATGTCCTGCCTTCAGCAATAGTGTCTTACCATCAAGTTCTGGGATGCTTTCTCTAGTTGTTTTAAATTGGCTTATTGATTTTTTTCACTTTCTTTTTTGTTTGAGCCTTAATTTTCTTCAATATTTCTATCTATTTTGTGAATGTACTCAGAATATTTTCCATATCTTCTTTTAATTCTTTGAGTTGTTTGTGTGATCTTTAAATTTGTTAAATTCTTCAACCATGTTTCCGGTCTGTTTTTAAATTCTGTATCCTGGATTTTCTTTAGGGATTTTCCTTGCAGAACTCTTCTGTAAGACTGGTGGTATTTGATAGGAACATAGTATTTTGGTTTGTCACATTATTTTTGTTGTTGCTGTGGTTTGGGCATATGGATTTATTTTGTTGTTTGTGATTCTGTTATGAAACTGAAGCCTTCCTTTATTGAGTTGAAGTCTGATTCTCTTTGCATTATTGATGAACCTTGGCTTCTTTCTGATAGGGTATGAAAAGCTGGTTAGTCTAAGCTTTAGGTTGTCTCATTTGATTTTATATTGGAGGAACCAGATGACTACAGTTAGGCTACTCAGTGGCTCTCTAAGAGGGCAAAGCAGCCCTAACTAGTCAGGATCACTTCAGAAACTTCAGATGGATAATGCCAATATTCAAGGACATGCCATAGGAAATGGATGTGCTGGATCCTACTAGTCAGCAAGGAAACCTAAGCCTTGGAGCAGTGGGAAGGACTAGAGATGTTCCCAAAGCCTGTGATGGGCACAGCTTAATTTGGGAATCTCACCCTGTGGTAGCATAGCCAGACTCTCAGGGAGTCTTCAGAGAGCAAATCTTCTTTAAAGAAGTGACTCTAGATAGATGTAGACTAAACTCCAGTGGATGGACTTTCACCAAGTGACATATGGGTATAAATACTTAACCAAAAAGGCCTTAAGAATACATGACATCTGGTGGGGTATATGAGGTGCGTGGATGGGGGAGTGGGTCTAAATTTGAATAAGATCTATAATATGAAATGCACAGAAACTCAATTAATATATACATTAAACGAGGAGGAAAATGTCCATTGATTTTAATCTGTATTTCCCAAATGCTCTTGGGTGTGAGCCATCACATGGAGTCTGGTCAACATACGAGGGATCACATCCTTAAAGAAAACCGATTCTTCCTCTTCCACATGCTATCCATTGCCAATAAATCCTCAGCCAAGGCTGGGACTTCTTGCCCATCTCCCTCATCCGTGCTGAGATTTTGTCTGGCTTGTTCTTGCATAGGTCTTATACATAACTGTCAATTTGGCAATAAAACAGACCATCATAAGCTAATTTAAGATACTTACTTAAACCACCCTTGATCCTCAAAAGACTCTTGTTAATATCATCATACGGAACATCCAAAATAATATCACTAGCTGGGGTTCAAGCCTTCATAAGGCCTTAGGGAAGGATATTTTATATTTAAACATAATTCACTACTTGGACCCCCAAAAGTTCATGTTCATTTCACAATGTAGAATGTATTCAGTCAACCTCTAAGAATTCCCATAATCTTAAGAGTTGCAATAATGTTCAAAAGTCCAAGTTAAAAGTCTGAAACTCACCAACAGATTCTTGCTGTGAAACCTTAGCTGAATGAAAATTGAGTTATATATTTGATGATAAACTGACACATAGTAAACATTTCTTTCCAAAATGCAGGAATGGGAGAGGAGAAAGGAATGGGATTGAAGCAAGCCCCAAATGCACCAGAGCAAACATCATACCCTGTGGTAATGCACCTGTTATAGTGCATGTGATGCAAAGCACTGGTTTAGCTTCACCCATACTATCCAACTGGTTGTAGACCAAATCGCCTTATGCTTGGGCTGGCTCAGCTCAATACCTGACTCTTTTACTGATATGTCTAAATTTCTGGGGTCCCTGTCATATCTTCAACCTCAATCTTGTTTCTTTGTGTAACACATGCACAAGTGATGCCTGCAGGGATTCTGACCTTGGTACACATTGCCCATTTTTCAGTCCTTCCTTTGAATCTGAAAGAAAACACCATGAATCTGTAACTCTTACATCTTCAATATCTCCAAACCAGCACTTTAGGGATGATGTGAAGTTCTGCCATCAGTGTAAGAAGTTGATAGGCCCTCTTAGACCATGGCAGTCTCTAACTGCCTAAATGCCTGAACATGATGAAACACATTCTTAGGAACCCCTTGTAACTCAGTATAATATACACGTTTCAATAATCTGACCTGTTTTTGGCTCCTACTTTTCTATATAACAGTGGCTACAGATAGCTAATGATAGTCATACCACTGCCTGAATGCTACTCTGTCTTGAACTTCTCCATCACGCTAAATATTCAATTCACTTTTAATTCAGCATATGGACACGATGATTAGATTTTTGTCTTACTATAAGGTGAATTCTCCATAAAGTCCTTATTTCAATTAGAAACCTCAAGCTCCATTCTTTACTGTCAGCATTGCCACTGGGATTGTGGTCTTCTGACTTTTCACCAGAATTTGACAGTGTTCTCTGCACTTAGTACTCAAGGACTTCTCTTGCCCATGTGCCCAAAGTTTTACAAATACTTCTCGCAGACACCTTTCACGGACTCTGCTTCTATAGTCAAATAGCAACAGAAATAACGCCACTTATCTGGTGCCATATTTTTGTATTACTTAAAAATTCGGGAGGCTCTAGTGGGAGAGGAAGGCTGTCTATCTGACGAGTTTGTATTCATGCGCAGATGCCGAGGAGCTCAGAAGGTGGGCAACTGTGACCAGTGATAGTCATGTACATAGAGATTAGAAATGTATGTGAAAATGTCTCAATGTCAATTGCCTTGGAATGAATTTTTCTGTATGAAACTGTGTGTTTTGACAACGAAGTGGAGATCTTTTTTAACGTTGGAACCTCATTTAATTTGATGTCTTATAGAGTTTATAAGACATGCATCAGCCTTTGCCTTTGCCTCTGGAGTGCTGAGAATAAAGGTATGTATGATCATGAGCAACTGGATTACTATATTTTCAAAAGTTTTTGTAACACTTCTTTTAATATTTCACTGTTATCTTTCTTTTTTTCTAGGATTGAAAAGTAGTATAAAATATAGTTTCAAGAAATGGAAAAAAAATGTAAGAAACAGCATATCTTAAAATGAAGTGGAGATCTTCTTGAAAGGGTAAAAACTCATCCAATTTTATGTCTTACAGGGCTTTTACTGAGTTCATTATTGTATGACTGTATTAATTCAACTGTGAACCTAAAAATTTACAGCCACCTTTGAAAGAGATGTATCGTTGCTCTGGAATGTGTTACTGAATATGTTAAAGCTGTAATGAAATGCTTCTAAAAAAAATTGAAAATAAAATTTGAAAATTAAAAAAAAAAAATTCTCATTGATGTAAAATATCTCAAAATAAAATGGTTTAAGGAAGAATATGTATATTTTTGGCTCCCAATTTTGTAGATTTAAATCTACCATGCAGGATTTGTGTAATGAAGCATAACATCTCATTTCATGGAGATCGGGAAGCACATAGAAAGGGCTTTCCCCTCTCTGTTTTCTCTGGGCCCCAAGCTGTGGGAAGTTGCTGCCTTCATTCAGAGTGGTCTTCTCCTCCTTTGTGTTTTCAGAGACAAACCCAGAGATGTCCTTGATTATCTCCTAGTCACTTCTAAGTCCAAAGAAAATCAAGATTAACCATTAGATAGCAGAGATGTAATTCTTCTGAATGTTGTCTTGTTTATAATTGTAAAACATTTCTCACAGCATAAACTTTTCTCGTTCTGAAATCATTTTATTGAGAGCATTAATGGTTCACCATTGCCAAACTGCTGTGCTATGGGCGTGCGGGTTTCGCCAAGCGTCAGCTGCTGGGCATGGCACCGGTCTCCCTCGCCTCGCTGCGGGGACGTGGGGCGGGTCGCGCACCATGTCTGCTGAGACTCTCCACTACCAGGCCTGGCGGCTATCGAGGACCACTGTCAGCTACCCGGTAGGGTTCCGTCCCAATCTACCGAGCACTCCCTCTGTGTTCGAGACCCGTCAGTTGCTGGGTCAGGAGGGGAAGTACGGGACGCAAAAGCAGGGTCTTCGTGTGTCGATGATGGAAGGATAGCCCCCCCCCCAGACTGGATCACAGGATTTAGTGTTACAGCTTCAGACAAGTGACTCAGCTCAGATCTCAGTGATTCAGCTCCAGCTTTATTGGGGTAAAACTAGGATTATTTATAGTGTGGAGACAGTAGAAAAAGCCTTAGCTGATAGGTGCTTGCTGGAATGCTTAATTTACATAGGGCGGTGGGCTTCTATCAGGCTATCAGACAATGCCTGATTAAAACCTGGTAGTTTCTGTGCCAGAGGGCATGTATCTGTGACGGGCATTTCAAAAGTAAGTCAGGGAGGAGAGCAGAAGGCACCCTGCTGAGAAGGGGAGTCTCCCCATTTGCACGGAGCCGGCTTGAGGCTATCCGGACATGGGGAGACTGCTACCCTAAACAGCAGGGGTCCCCAACACTGTGCTGTTTGCCTCCATGAATTTCTACTATTTATCATCATAAAACTCATATAAATATCATTTTTATCAATCTATTTACCTTAATTTATCCCAGGTGTTTTCTTGAGGAGAGATTCTGCACATGTAAATACCCTCTGAATGGATAGGGGTAGACCTTGAGGCATACAATTATTCTGAGGACAAGCAATTTTTCTTTGAATTATATATATATATGTATATATATGGAAAAGTTTCTACCACATTTATTTGTTGTCATAATAAATTTTGTATGGATGCTGCTTTAACAATATAGTGTTTTGAATTATAAACTAGCTGTTTTTCATTTGCCTTAGTCCAGGAATCCTTGGGGATTGCACTTCAGAATATTGGAATATTTCTAATTACCTAGTTTCCATGAGAGTTGGGAAATAAAAGTTGATGATAAGGATGTTTAAGTGAACTATAAGAGCCAGGACCAGACACCTGACATGGAGCTTATTGCACTCTGTGCCTGCTTTCTCTTCCTTTGCATTACCCCACATTCTCAAACTGGACATTTTCAGGAGAGTAATATGGATCAGTAGGTAATTGCATTTGCCTCCACTCTGATGACCTGAGTTTGATCCTCAGAATTCACATGGTGAAAGAAGAGAACACATTCTGGAAAACTTTTCCTCTGGTCACTTGCGTACAGGAACATGTGCATGGACATGTGCATGGACACACATACATGCTCAAAATTAAATATATTAAATAAATAAGTGCACTAAAATACAAAATTAAGTGCACTGTTCATACCTCACATCGTTAGTACTTTGTCTAATTCTAATCCTATTACAAATGCATTGTAAATATTAAGTGAATAAATGCCTTACAAAATACATCTATATACATGTCTAGACAGTGTTACCTGTTGACAGGAATTTGAAACTGAATTTTTATATATTATAAATAGTAACAAATTAAGACAATGTGTGCAAATATAAACTCTGCTGAGGAGTTTTGTAAAAAAAAAATAATAGTTATCATTACTCCATCAGTTGTGCTGGAACAAAAATAAATTTTAGTTGGTGTCATTTTTGTGTTCATAAGGTGTGTGATGTTAGAAAAAATAAAACAAAAGGTTGGATGTGTGCAGCGCTTCTTAAGAGGTGACAGTGGGCTTTCTACCATTCTAGCGAAGCTGTAAGTAGCTAATTTTCCAAATCTTCCTTTAGAAAATAGAGAAACAAGTGCTCCCTGGAAAATATAAGTTTTACACATTTTCTTAAATTTATTCCCCTGGGAATTTAACTGTGTCTTGGGTTATTTAAATGAATGCCTCCTGAGGATGCATAGCTCAGTACACATTTTCTAAGAAATCCTAATTTAAAATATCTAGTTATTCAAACAATACAGAATGCAGTATTTTTAAAGGATCTTCCCACGAAGATACTTTTTTAGAAAAATTGAAAATAAGCAGCAGTAATTTTAAGCACTTTAGAGGCAGAGGCAGGGAGATCTTGGTGAGTTCCAGGCCAGCCTGGTCTACATAGTGGGTTCCAGGACATCTGGAGCTACAGGGAGACCCTGTCTCAAAAAAAACAAAAAAAAAAAAAAAAAAAAAAAAAAAAAAAAAAAAAAAAGTAAAATACAAAGATATTGTTTACTTCTGTGACTTTTTAGTAATAATATTTGCACTTACTACCTAAAACTTATCAGCTTCAATAGTATATGTTAATATGTTAAAGATTCAAAATAAACCATATCCTGTCCTCAAAGAGCTTCTGATGTAGAGGAAGCAGAAAACTGCATTGTTGGGCTTATATAAGTGTGATAATCATTGTAAGAAAATTATGCAGAATCCTCCAAACAAGCAAGATATCCTGACACTTGACTAGCCTTTCCGAAAGAATCTTTCTTAAAGGCTGAGCTCGGGTCAATGTTTAATAGAAGTTTAAACATGACAAAGATGCAGGGAAGAGCACATTTCAGCAAAAGGGGAAATGCATGTGTAGTACCAGAAACAACATGAGAAGGAAGCTGAGATGATGGGCAGGTGTCAAATCCTGACATAGCAAAATTCTCTCCTGAGGGAAATTCTGAAGGAGTTTTGGAAAGATTTTATTTTTTTAATATTTTATTTATTATTTTTATTTTATGTTTATGTGTGTATTGCCTTTCTGTGGGTAAGTGCACCCATGTTGTGCAATGCCTGTGGAGGACAGAAGAGGTTGTCGGATCCCCTGGAACTGGTGTTATGACAGTTGTTAGCTGCCATGTGGGTGCTGGTATTCGAACCCAGGTCTTCTGCAAGAACAACCAAGACAGAGTGGTAATAGTGTATAGACAATTTAAATTTGTCTTAGATAATTTGGGGCCTCTTGAGACACAGATCTGAGGTATAAGAGATGATATTGTAGTCACTAGGAAAAACAGAGTGCTTGGATAGTGAAGGGGACCATCTCAAAATAATATGACTTGAAAAGAAACGTGCAAAATTAAAGAGATTTGTTACAAGTTCTCTGTGTTCTGACAGAATTATCTGTAAAATGTGAGCTTAGCCTGACGTTGGGAGTGCAGTGGGTTGTTATGAAGACAGGATTTCATTTGCGACTCTATATAGTCTATATGAATAGTCTTTTCAAAATTTAGAAAATATAATCGCAATAAAGTATTATGCAGTAGCATCACACATAGAATGAGAAAGAGAAAGGGAGGGAAAGAGATTGTGATTCAGTTGGTTCACATGGACATTTCAATACAACATTTAAATAAAATTCTATGTGGACTATTAGCTGATGGAGATTTATGATAGTGCCTCTTGCCACAAAACTGCCAGGTTTTTGTACAGTAAATATTCAAAATCTTCGTCAGCTTCTCCCTTAATAAAACCTTATTAGGAGAATATGGTATGGTGATTCTTTGGGGGCATTTCTACCTCTTCAAGGTAAGAGGGATAATCTGGACATCTTCCCTTGTAGGTGAGTATCAGACAATTTGAGATGTCTTTCTGTTCTACTACTTGTAGTTTATGTAATCAAAGCTCCAGCATGATTATGATTAAAATAGCAAAGATGAAAATGTTCACAACACTTCCAAACACTGTAGGTTGAATCTTGGGTAACTTTTAGAGCAATTTGCATTTGCTAAACAAAAATGCTGCTTAAGTTCAAAAAGGGATTTAAACTGAACTCAACTCAATTATATGCATCTTAAACCTTGCCAAAGATCTACTTCAAGGCTTTTTCACATAAACAATGCTGTTTATCATGCTAATGCTCCTATTCTGACATTCAGGGTGATGTTGGAGGGATTTCAAAGGTGACATTGCTGGTATAATTTCTGCAAAATTATCAAAGTCTAATTGAAGAATAAAGATTCTCAATAAGACAAAAATCATTCTTTTTTATCTTTAAAAAATATTTAAATGAGCTAGAGGGATTGTTCAGACTCTTGTAGAGGACCCGGGTTCAGTTTCCAAAACCTACATGACAGTTAACAACTAGACATATCTCCAGTTCCCCTGGGATTTGATGCTGTCTTTTGTCATCCACAGTCACTGCATACATACTTACATGCATGCAGAAATGCCATACATAAGATATAAGTAAAATTTTTATTTATATTTTTACTGAACTTTTGTAATTTTATATGACAGTTCTTAACCAAATTTAGTTCCCCTCTCCCAGTCATGCTTCCCCCATCCTCACACCCAACTTCATGTATTCTGCCATACATGTTAAGTCCTTTTTATTCAGGCATTTGTACCCAAATGTCCTTCGGTGAAAATGTGTCCACAGAGTCAAGTCAGCACATCTAGTGATCATATGTAATTCATACTCTCCTTCACCCAGTCTCCAATAGCTCTCAGACTAGTGCTGGCCTACCATATATTCCTCTCTTCCACTTTGGGTCCTGTGTTCAATTCCACCATTGCCACAAGATCACATGTGCAAGTTTCCAGTAGCTGGAAACCTCTGCTTCCCTGTGTTCATAAACCAACCTTGGCTCTTATAATCTTTCTGCCCCCTCTTCTGCAATGATCCCTGAGCTGTGGATGGATGAGTTTCCATATAGGAGTCCTATCCTACATTCTACAGTCTCTTATTCTTTAAAACATGGCTAGTTGTGGCCTTCTATGTGCATCCCACTCTCTTGTATAAGGAAGCTTTACTGGTGAGAGTTGAGGGATGCATTAGTTTCCTCTCTACCTTTTATTCCCACTTTTCCGTGAGCCTTAGTTGTAGAGGTTCAACTGTAGATGTGTCACCTAATACTGGGCACCTTTCAGAAGTATGTTCCCTGTGTCTGACCAGATATGCAATTCTGCAGTAGCCTCTATATGTTGCAAAAAGAAGCTTCTTTGATGAGTGTTTTACAATACACTTGTCTGTAAATATAAGGATCCATATTTACCATGCAGTAAGAAGTTTCATTTGTCTTGAAATACAAAAGAGATAGGGTTTCTTCTAGGATCTATATCCTCTCCTGCCATGTGTATTTGGCTGAGTTTACAGTGCCACACATGAGTTCCCTCCAATTGAGATGGCTTTAAGTCCAATTAGATAGCTGTTGGTTGCCCCCAAGATAACAGTGCCACTGCTGCACCAATTGAGATAGTTTGCCATTGTCAGTCATTATGGGTATTAGGCTTTCGGGTAAGTTAGGACCATTGATTATTTTTTCTCCCTTGGCAGTTTGCATATCCTCTTCTAGGGTTATGATAGCCAAACTTCAGTTAGAGGACTTCCAGGTCAGTTCCTGCTCCATTTTTTTCAAGTCCTGTACCCTAAGCATGTCCTGTCCTCAACAGAAGGGTCTTGTCTACTAGTTCTGGGAGATAACCAAGAGCTTTGACACTGTTCTGAGTCTTGGAGGAGTCTACTGTTCCACCTTCATCAACCACCCAAAGGGAGGTCTCTTCCATCTGGCACAGCTGCCAAACAGCAGCCTCCTTGCCAAACATCTCCCAGGTATACATATGCATTAATATTCAGACACTGCGCGTGCATTTCTCATAGGGCTTTGAGGGCATCACTTTCCCCTCTAAATTTCCTAGCTCTCCAAGATTCTTTCTTGCTACTCATTTTTTCTCCCATCTGGCCTCATTCCTCCATGCCTCTCTCCCTCATCACAGTGCCTCCATTATCCCCACCCTCCACCCAATACCACTGGACTCCCACCATCCTCCCTCTACTGATTTCCCTCCCTTCCCCATACTGTGGACCCTTGCATGTTCCTCCCTCCTCTCCTCCCTGCCAAACACTCCCACTTTAAAAAATTATATCTGTAAAGGACTCCTCAAAAGAAGCCTTCTCAAGCATTATCTTTCTGGAGGTAGAGGTGAATAAAATCACTTTATCCCAATGCAAACAATGTGAATGAAAAATTTTGCATTGTAAAACTTGCTTCAGCCTTTATATTTAGCTCAATAACACTCAAATGGCTCTAGTGATAAAGTTCAAAGTTGGCAGCAGTGGAATAGTTAGTTCTGCATGTAGCATCAAAGAACGGCCAAAGAAAATTGCTGCAATATTTTCTGTTACTAACCTTTAAGATGGGATGCATTTTAAGCATAAAGAAAATGCCCTCTGTTTTAGTGTGACCTTTTAATTAAAGATACCAATGAAGAGGAAAGTTGATATTACATCCATTTCAAGACTCCTTAGTTTTGCTCCTTTTGGATTCTAGGGTTATCAATTAAAAAATAATTATAAGAAATATTTAAATATTTGACCCACTTTCGTTGATCCAGTGCTGATGTTCTGTTATATCAGTAGAGTGGAAGGTATGAGCTAATGTACTTACCTTCATATGAATGAGTGTCATAGAGTCATGCTGTCCTATAAATCTTTCAAAAACTAGTTTTCCAGACAGTTAGTCAGTTTCTCATATGAACTTACAGTGATGGTGACAGCATGCACAAGACCTACACAACTCAATTCAGACAACATCCCAACATAGATGTGAGGAAGTGGGGAAGAAGCCCCAACCTTAGCAGATGAACTATTGGCAATCTATATAACAGCTGGGAGAAGGAGACTTGGTTTCCTTTAGGACTGTCATGCTAGAGAGATTAACCAGGCTCCAGTGGATAGCTGTATACTAAAAAAATGTTTGGGGACACAAACTTTACACAGTAGGTCTTAATATATATGACAGAGTACATGAAATCAGACAGGGGTTCTATAAAAGTGGCTCAAACAAATTTTAAATTGTTATTACTGGCTTCCTAGATTCAAATTCTCCATTCCTTCGCTTTGGTTCTAGTCAACTTCCTTACATAAAGTAATTACAAATACCATTATGTATTTATTTTCCTTCTACCTTGTACCATTAAAAAAAATTGTGCCTAAGTTGGCCAATTTCCTCCCAATAGTTTTCATCCATAAATAATTCCATTGCATAACCTCTCTCCGCAACAAAAATCCTTTCTCATATTTATCATGTCAATTTGAATACTTCCTCTCTCTAAACACAACTCCTGTAGATTCCTCTAGATTCCTTCTCTAGATTCCCACCCCTCTCAGCTTGTGCATGTATCCCAACAAAAACCTCTCTGTGAAAGGAATTTGTCATCAGTTGTATGCAGATAGACATGCCATTATGCCATTATTTTTATTCCCGTGCTTAAACACATGAGTTTGAAGCAAGACACCCAGGAAATAAAATTTAGTTTTGCAAGTCACTTTTATTTTGAGCGTTTGTACAACGTGATTTTTGCATCTGTATTAATGAACCAAGAATAATTACTGCCAAGTAGTATTATTTATATTAAATAGGAATTAGTAGGTCTGGAGAGATGACTCAGAGGTTTAAGAGTACTGGCCACTCTTGCAGAGGACCTAAGTTCAGTTCCGAGTGCCCATATGGCAGCTAATAACTATACATGCATCCAATTCCAGCTATTCTGATGCCTTCCTCTGACCTCAGTGAGCACTGCATGACACAGATGCAGTTACATATATGCAGGTATCACACCATACACATAAAGTCAATAATAAAACATTTAAAAACTGATAATATATAGCTCCCAGCTAATGCATTAGAATAATTGAATATGTTATATATTTT
>NW_008352153.1:2752988-2778223 GCF_000622305.1 Nannospalax galili | reverse complement strand
GGCACCTTAAGTGGGAAAACCATGATAGAGGGGGGAGATGATACAAGAGAGAAACAATGCCTAGCTAGTCACGAAAACCAGAGGGAACCATATTATTCCTACAATCTACTGACAAATTATACATAATAGATCAAGAAAAATATCTCTAGATAAGGTTTATTTGAGACCAACTGGTCATTGCCCAAGATTTATTTATCATTTTAATTTTATGGGTATATGTGTATTGCCTGCGACTAAGTGCACTCATGCTGTGCAATGCCCGTGGAGGTCAGAAGAGGCTGTCAGATCCCCTGGGACTGGAGTTAGGGACAGTTGTTAGCTGTGATATGGGTGTTGGGATTTGAACCTGGGTCTTCTTCAAGTATCTCTAGATAAGGTTTATTTGAGACCAACTGGTCATTGCCCAAGATTTATTTATCATTTTAATTTTATGGGTATATGTGTATTGCCTGCGACTAAGTGCACTCATGCTGTGCAATGCCCGTGGAGGTCAGAAGAGGCTGTCAGATCCCCTGGGACTGGAGTTAGGGACAGTTGTTAGCTGTGATATGGGTGTTGGGATTTGAACCTGGGTCTTCTTCAAGAGCAACCAGTGTTCTTAACCTCTGAGCCATCTCTCCAGGCCCTATTATACTGCTTTTTATGCCTCATTAGATGTTGATAAAACAGCATACAGTGAAAAAGCATAACATTACAGATTAGACAGTCCTCCCTTAGTAACCTTGCTCATGCCTTTTTAGCTCTGTGCCTTTGGTAAGAGTCTTATCCTCTCTCTAAAACACACAAATGAAGAACCAGTGGTATGATCTGTAAATAGCAACTTTCATAAAATGTGTCCTTATCTGATGCCTTTTCAATAAATGCATGAGCTATGCACATTTATATCTATACATGGCAATATTGCTAATACGATTTTTAAAAAGCCTTCATTAAATCATTCAATAAAGATTTGTTTATCACATATGAACAGTGTGTCATGCAAGGCACTAAATTTTATTTTAAATGAGCCTGGTAAGGACAGTTATTTATCTATGAGTGTATAATAAAATATTGTATGCCATTAAATTGGTTAATGGTTCTCTTGAAACAATAGCAGATGTCTCTGCTCAGGCCTAACCTATAATTCAAAAGCATCTAGATATGCCTGGAAAACTGATGAGGAAGACCTTCCCAAAATTATTTTCCATAACTCTTTCTTTTCTCCTATAATCCTATGAAGTCACTGCAGATAGTGGTGGGTAGGACTGTAAGAGTAACAACATCTAGGATATGATGCCAGGAAAATATGCTTGGGTTTAGCACTGAGACCATATGTAGGGTAAGCTCCACAGTAAGTCTCAGAGGAAGAGCAGTTTGGGACTTGTGCAGCAGAGCAGGAAAAACTCCATTGCTCAGGGTTGAGAATTAGGGACACTGATGGGGCAAAGCTATTCAGCATCAGTTGTGAAGTGGCAAATCAGAATTAAAAAAGAGAAAAATTATGACAAGTTGTCATATATCTGGAAACATTTTCCTCTATAGCATGCTCAAATATTTGTTTACTAAAAGGTTTTTGGGGGATTTATGTTTGAGTCACTTAACCGTCAATACAAAAGTATTTAACATTGTTTATAAATCAAGTATGCATTTAATAATCAAAAACTCATTATTGATTTGCTTCTGAAGGAGTAATCAAAACATAATTTCATAAGGTCAAAAGAATGTAAGTTAACATCAATATTGTATACATTCCTAAATTACCAGTTTTTCTTTATATACATGTTTTATCTGCTGTGGTGGTCTGAATGGAAATGTTCCCCATAGGCTCCAAGTATTTAGACATTTTGTCCCCAGATGATGGCATGTTTTGGGAGGTTTTAGAGGGTATGGCTATCCTGGAGGAAACATGTCACTGGAGGTGGGCTTAGAGAGTCCTTAAGCCTTGCCAGATCTCCAGTTGCTCTCTTGCTTCCTGTGCCTGTGTGATGATGTGAGAGCTTCACTTCTGCTGCTCCTGCTCCAGTCACCTTCAGCTACCTCCAGCCACCATGCCTCTCTGCCATGATGGACTGTAATACCCCTGGAACCGTAAGCTCAAATAAACTCTTCCTTCTATAAATTGCTTTGGTCAGTGTTTCTATCACAGCAACAGAAAAATGACTAATGTATTGAAGAATTGGATTCATAAATGAAAACTAAAGCAGCAGCTTACTTTGTGCAACAAAGAAACTAGATTAAAAAAATCAGCAATAAATATTTGTTTGGTTCACATAGTATGTTTTTTAACTTGCTCTTGGAATCTCTGAGAATTAGAAGCATGTTATATTTATATTCAGATAAAAGTCCAATTACACCACATAGCTACATCACTTGTTCTAGAATTCCTTAGAGAAGCAAGAAGCTCTTGATCAGAGATTTTATTCAGATTTGATTTTAACAAACATATTTTCAGGAGAATTATTTTGAAAATACAATGATGGAGGAGAATTAATTAAAACATCAAGCAGAAACCATGTAGTGCTATTTCCAAACAAATATAATTGACACATGCCCATGAAAACGGATGGAAATCTCTTGCTGTTTAACCTTAAAATTCTAATAACAAATATCTCTGGTAGTATTCCAAGCTGCATAATTATATTCAGCCTGCCTATAGCATAAGATATTGATGATTTTATGCTTCTTGTCATGTTCTGCTTTTACAATTTTGCCTAGGAACACGTTTGAAGAAAACACAGGCTAAACTAAAAAAAATCAGTGTAAGTCATAGCAGAAAATGACTTAGGTATAGTATAGAAAGACAGAGGTGGAGAGACAGACTGTGGTACATAAACATGTAAGTATTGACCTTGAATAATCTTCAGAGTCTACAAACATGCAATCGTGTGTGTGTGTGTGTGTGTGTGTGTGTGTGTTGGAGGCACATGGAGTATACTTTCAAAGCCCAGAGGAGGGCATTGGGTAGCCTCATCTACTTTTCTCTGCATCATTCCTTTATAAAAGAGTGTCTCATCTAACCTAAACTGAAGCTCACTTATTCAAATAGTCAGAGTAGCCAATGAGCTCCCAGGATAAAATAATTTTTAGTTCTGAAGAAAAGTTACCACATTTGACCTTGCAATTTTCCCCCATAATTAAATATAAATTTTAATGTAGAGATAAAGAAATTAAAATGCACACATATTGAGAAATTTGTCTATTTTATTAGATGAGAAACCAGAGTTAACTTTGGTACACTGGTGTTCTGAATGAAATTCCAGTAGTATGTGGAGATGGGAATACACATGCCTAAACATAATATATTGTTCATTTTAAAACTGGTCTCATCATGTGCTGCTGTTCAACAGAAATTCAATTGTCTGATTCACCATGAAAATTAACATTGTTACATAATTGATCGAAGTTCAAAGTTCCAGTAAAGTTGTTTATGTCATAAAGAAACGTTTCCATTTAATGTTTAAACTGAATCTGCAAGACTATTATGGGAGGACAGAAATTCCACTTGACTTACAGAGTTCCATTTCTAAGCATAAAAGGGATTGTTTTCTTTTTTCTTAGCAGATGAATAGCAGTAAGAGGGATGTTCTAGATGCAATCAAATCACATCTGTGGGTGGGTGCTTTTAATCCTGGGGCTATGTCTTCTGAAGAATGGGAACAGTAAGAGCAATGTGTCACACTGAAGAAATGCGTACCTGACATTATCCTAGGTGCTTCATCTTTGCTAACTTCTAAAAAAAACTTTTAACAGCCCCGTGAAGAAGGATCAAAGATGCCCCACTTCTCCAGATCATGAAGCTGAGGCAGAAAAACTAGAATAACCTTCTAATGGCTACATGGAAAGTCAAGAGCAAAATCGGATTTTCCCGTTGGCCTGTTGAGCCATAGCACATGCATTTGCAGAAGAAAATATATCACAATGACCCATATGAACATAGGCTTGCACAATGGAGAACTGGACTTACACAGAAGCAGTTGTATTTCTAGTTCCATTAATTCTCAGCTATTCTACCCTGAACAAGATGTTCATCTCATCTATGCCATAGTTAGTACTTTTGTGAGGTGAATATTCTGATAAAGTCTTTTCCCTAGGATCATCAGATGGGCAAGGGCTGAACTAGTGAGATAGTTCAATGAATAAGACACGTGATACTAACCCTGATGACCTGAGTTTGGTCACCTAGGTGAAAGGAGAGATCTGAGTCAAACTTTCCTCTGACCACCACACCTACACTATGGTATGCACACACTCACACACACACATATACAAACACACACACACACAAAGTAAACGCAACATAATTAAAAGGTGTGATGATCTAAGAAAAGACTGCTTTGTTACACATGTGCTCATAACTAGACGCTAGCTGTAAAAGAGAAGGAATTATGCTTATAATATAATCTACTCTATACTTGTGTCTTAAAACCCAAATGAGAAAACTATAACCCCAGAGACTTAAGTGATTGGCATCACGCCACCCATGACAAAATCAAGAGTAGAATTAAGCCTTTCTGGTCCATGTCAAAAGACCTGGGGATACAACATAAGTAAATAAAGGATTTCAGTACTTATGTCTCTTTTACAATTAAAATTTATTAATGCAATGTTTCAAATTATTTTCCTCTGTCTACATGATTTTCCTTTTCACTGTAATGAAAGTGACTGTTGTTGGAATATCCTTTTAGTCATTTTGGTGTGTCACAGATATTTGAAAAAGGACTATAAAAATGTGCCTTCATTCAAATGTAGATAATAAATCATCTTGATAAAAACATAACACTAAGCATATCTCAAATTCAGTGTTCTCAAACAAATAAAATCACAAAGGGATGATTTTTCTTGCTTCTCAGAGTTAGAATTTCTGTGTATTTATGTATTTGACAGCAGGCGTGGCTTAAAGTACATTTAAGAACTAAGAGGTCAGAAGATTCACAAACATTGTAAATAATAAAATCAAACCCAAGCAAATACAAAGCAAACTTTAAATACAAGAGAGCCTTCAACCCCAGCTCGTTTGTCCATCAGCAATACCCAATAGGCCAATTGCATTGAGTTATTTACCAACAGGATGACCAGGCTGTCAGGCAGATCCTTCTGTCAGCCTAGGGATTTCAAATAAAATGGGCAAACATCTGAACTTGTACCGGTAGGGCAAGGATTGAAAAAGACTTTGCCATACTTCATAGCTTTTCTAAAGCAGCAAACTAGAATTCCAATTGTTTAAGAACAAAAGTCTTAAAATCTTGAACATCATTTATTTGTGCATAGAACATTTTTATAAAGAAATAAGAAAAAAGTTAAATTGAATGTAATATGAACCTTAAGATTATTATGAATACATGCAAATGTATTTACTGATGTCTAATTGTGGGGTCACCCCCACCTTAGAGAAGAAGATAAAATGTAGGCTAAAAATGTGAAAAAATATGAATGAAAATCCAATACAGCTATGGCATAGCCTTGTGTAAAACAACAGTCAAATTTGCCCCATGGAATGGAACTGGATTCAGCCACCAATTCTTTCATTCTTATATTTGAATAACAGATGTCAGCTGAAAATGTGCTTTGCGTGTCTATTGAGTCTTTCTCAAGCTGACTCAGCAATGAAGTCATTCAGAGGAAATTAAGTTATTGTCTGGAAAGAAAGGAATCCAGTTGGCTACTAGGCAAAATACTGTTTATTTGAAATTTGCCTTAATAGTATAGCATTTGAGGCACATTATTAAGAAATAATATTTAAATTTCACCCAGACACATTTCAAATGGATGAAATTCATTTTTCTTCATTATTTTTAGTTTTAATAAAATTAGGTTTTTAGTCTTCATACAAAATAATGGGTTTCACCATGGCATCTTCATTCATATATAGCATTAAATTTATCTCATAAAATGAATACAGTTTTAACAGTGAACAAAGTGTACTGTTTTCATGATTATTTCAAATCTAGACATTGAGCTGAACAAAATATAGAGATAATTAGCAAAGCATGCAAGAAAGATAAATGCTGGGAAAAATGCAAATCAATTATGAATAAAGAAAACTGTTTCAAAACAGTTCCACTTCTGTAATTATTTTCTTTTCTTCTTTACAACTGTTTCTTCGTGTACCTTTGTCTAACCACTTAAATTAACCATCCATCCTTTCTGGAATATAGCATTCATAACAAGGAACCAGAAATACTGAAAAGCACAGTAGACATGTTGAAACATTTTAAAGTAAATTTAGCTTATAAAACATCTATAAAGCATCCATTACCACCCATCTGCAATGTTTTTTTTAATCAATGTATGTAAACTCATAGCTACCTGGATATTATATAAGTATATAATATCTCAAACAATTTTATATGATGAACATCTCTAAAAACACTAATATCAAGAAACACACTCTACTTAACTTAGAGAGGCCTCTCTGTTTTTACCTTTCAGTTTTTGCCTTACCAACACTACCTGCTAGTTTGACTACTGTTGTTGTTTTGGGGCAGTGTTTCTCTGGATAGGGCAGACTGTTCTCAAATATGTGATCACTCCTGTTTGAGCTCACCCAGGATTGAGAGTACAGGCATTTACCAACACACATGACTGCATTTGTGCTGCCTTCTAAGACATAAATCCTGTGTGTCTGTTCTTGCACACTGCCTAAATGAAACCATATTTTTTTCTGACTTATTCTGTTGAGAGTTATGTTTGCATAATTATATTTGAATTTTTTGTAAACTGCAAAAGTCCTGGAGAAATAGCTCATTTCTTTACTATGTCACAATTTTTCTTTTTATTATTTTACATATATGTTTATTTTTGTGTATTTCATACAAAACGTCTTCATAATCTTTATGCCCCTTCCCCATCTGTACCCTCCCCCTTGGTAGGGGGAAAATTCAGGCTTTGTATTCTCAATAGTTCTAAACTTATGAAAACTAAGACTATTTTTATTATTTGAATTAAATGCTTTTTCTGCTTATGAAAAAGAAAAAAAGTACCATCAATGAAAGAAAATAATGTACTGTGTTTATACTTTAATGTTTAAATGATGAGATTTTTTGGCAAGTTTGATTGGAATACTCTTTTAAATCTGTAATGAAATCTTTAGGGACCTAAGGATTATCTAAGTCACAATAACTTAAAGTATATAAATGCAAATTTTGTGCTGCGATCGAGCACAAAGTTCATATGCCTAATTTTTAATGAAATATTTTACACAAATTTTCTCTTTACCTTTTCTCTACAAGTATTTCCTTAGACCAAATTAGGGTGGTTGTCAATCAATTCCCCTACCATAGTAAAAAAAGAAAGAGGAAACCTTAGATGAACAGAGGCTATATGAAGATTGATAATGGGCTACCATATATCACATTGGCAGTTACAGATCAATAGTAAAATGAGATCCAGCTAAGCTGGGTGCAATTGCACATGTAGGATCAATATGAACAAGTCATTTTATCAGGACTTGAAAGCTGATTGCAATGTCCTATTGGCTCTGCAATTTAAAGCACAGCAGAGAAATTTGAATGACTCCAGACTCAGACACCAGTCTCTTGATTCAGTAAGGGGATTTAACGAACGAAGTTAAATCTTCCTCTGGTAAGGGAGTACAATCCTTTCCTGGTAGTCCAAAGTCAATTATTTTAACATTCAATGTAGCTCTAGGGGCAGTTCTAATTGGGAGGAGAGAGTATAGAAGGGAAACACTACATAAGACATTAAAAAAATGATGAAAAGAATATTTACTTTTTTTCAGTTTTCTAGGAAAGCCTCAGTACCTGCCTGTTTCTACAGAGTTCCTGCAGATACATTATTTTTGCATTGAAACAAAATGATAGACTCAAGAGAAGCTACCTGAAGCAATCTTCTATCTAGAAAAAAATATTCTCTTATTTAGAATGGTAGATTCAGAAATTTCAGATTCCAGTTAGGTTCTCTTAGCAAATGAAGGTGGCTATAGGATTTATAATTAGAGATTGCATGAAGAAAGTAGATATGTACTGAGAAAGAAAAAAGGAATAAAGTCAAAATTTAGTGCCTGGAGCAGGTGTCTTTGTGAAGGGAACATGGATCAATTTCTATGGGCAGAATAGAAGCCACACCCATTCTTCTGATGGTATTCACTATTATCAGTGATAAGCATAATTAATATATGTCTTTCTTTCCATTAAACCAGCTAAGTGCTGTTAGAATAGATCTTTATTAAAAATAACAGAATCAATCTCTTGCTTTCTCTTCTAACAAAGGCCTTTGAACAATTTCAGGATGATCTAATGTAGAAGAATCAATTTGGAATGTGCAGGTTATTCTTTGTTCTCTGAAGCAATATTGCTAGCACTGGAATTACAGTCATCAGAGTTATCACTGATATGGGGTTAAAATCATCATCCCACACTGTGTAATCAAAGGGATTTAGGTTGAGCTATAGTCTTGAAATGTTTGGCTGGTTAAAAGTGCTGCTGGTGAAAGAAAAGCAGGACACCTTAGATACAAACTGCACTTTCTATAATAAGTAGACAAAGAAAATCCTGACAAAAGAACCTCAGAGTTGCTAGCTTTTTGTAATATAATACTGGAAGGCAATTGGAAACCATACTGACAACTGAAAGATGAGAAAGACAAGAGCCCCTCCTGATTGCTGCTTTAAAACAATTCATTTTAAACCCAGTGACTGTTGCAGCTAAAACAGCATGCTATTAGTAAACAATCGGCAGTTTGAATAACATTTTATGTTTTAAAACCTGATGACTATAGAATATAGAATATAGAATTATATTTTGGGATTCCTTTTAAAAATCTTAATTTATTTAAAGAATAATAAAGCAGAAAAGAGATGAAAAGTGTTTTCCTAGATTTAAATTCCTTTCTCATTAAATTTAGGTGTTCATGACTAATATAAATCAGTTTATACATCTAAACTTCTTTACAAAATGTAGGAATCTAAAATTCCATCATAGTTATTTACTTACAGAAGAGGTTACATTTCTTCTTCTATATTTTTATGGAATTTTTGCAAATAATATCATACAAGATATTTTGATCATCTGTAGAACCACTTCCTTATCTACACCTTCTTTCCAATTTCATGTACTTGCATATATATGCATAATGAGTCAGTGTAGGTCCATCCACTGGAGCCTGATTAATCTATCCATCATCAGACCCTTAAAGAAAACCAACTCTCCCACTTCCTCTCCCTCTAATGGATATAAAAATAACTAACTTTAACTAGCTTGTCATTAAAATAATAGTAGAAGATAGAATTCTTTAAAGGTTTGATAATTTAAGCTAGGGACATATTGTAGACTTCTAGCTCCATTAACGAGGAGGTTTGAACATGTGGATCGTGAGTTTAAGGCCAACCTGGGCTACATATCAAAACCCTGTCCTAAACATACAACCAGAAATGTCATATTTGTAATGTACCAAATAAAGAAAAATATCTTTCTATGCAGTTCAATATTTACTATGATTTTCAGAGCTACATTTTAACCACTGACTGATTTTTTATTATGTGTCAGGTGTTAATCTCGATTATTTGGTGTAAGTTATATAGCAACATTTTTTATTTTTTAAAAAAACTTTATATGTATGAATGTATTACTGGCGTATATGAAAATGCACCCATGTCATGCAATGTGCACAGAGAAGAGAAGAGGGTATTGAATCCCTTGGAACTAGAGTTCAAACAGTTGCTAGCTACCATGTGGGGGCTGGGATTCAAATCTGGATCCTCTGCAAGAGCAGTCAGTGCTCTTAACCATTAAGCCAACTCTCTAGCCCCATAGCTTAACATTTAATTCAAACTCATAAAGTTTTATTATATTAAAGTCACAGAATAAAAAAAGAAAGATTGGGTTTTAAAAAATAATCACATGGGAGCTAGGTAAATAGCTCAATTAGTAAAGTGCTTTCCACAAAATCATGAGACCCTGAATCCAGATCCCCAATACACATGTAAAAAGCTGTGCATGGCCACATGTGCACATAATTTCAATGCTGGGAAGGGGGAGACAGGAGGATCCCCGAGTTTCCTTACCACTCAGTCTAGTTGTATCAGTGAGTTCTGGGTTCAGTGAAGGACACTAGGGTGACAAGAAATTCTGGAAAACACCAACATTTGACTTATTGTGCATGTGCTCAACACACACACACACACACACACACATACACAACTTGCTTTACAACTCATAATTTTTTTCAATAGACAAGTACTGAGTAGTTCTGTTATACATACTTTGGTAGGTGTCATCAATAGCGAACAAGTCTTTGCATTAAGAATGCCTTAACTTGCATATCATGGATGTCAGGTTGGATGTGGCCCTAGAGGTTTATAAGAAGACATCTTCAAGTTTTATACAGTTTTACGTCATTCTTTCTTCATTTCTTCCTCTACAAAGAATAAAATAACATGAAAACTAGTCAACTAGAGTGAAAAGCATTGTGTGAAATAGTTGAAATCAGACCTGTCAAGTGGCTTTTCCATTTTGTTATACCAGTGTATAATAAACTTTGATTTTAAGAGATAATGATTGAAAAAGATAATGAACTGAAAATCATTCTCATTAGACAAGCAGTTTGGTATAAGCCCTGAGATACTGTCGGAACAAATAGGAGTCCTCAGCCTTGACTCTCTGAGAACTCTTTCCAAAACTCTTTGTCATAGGCTTCTAATACAATGTTTTCAATTCAAAACCCCAAATGTTCTTGAGATCTTTTTCAAACTGCAGATCTCATGTTTAATCCCAGAATTAGTAAAAAATATACTCTCCTTTTATTACCTAATTATTTCCTCTCCATCTCCAATCTTCTTTTCACATACTATGTCATTTAAAATTCTGTATTGGTGCTGAAAATTTTCTTTGGAATATCTTCTGTACTTCTTTCCCTCAGCACAAATACTATTCATGAAAGGCTTTCCAACCATGGGAAAGCTTTTCTGAAAGATATTGAAGATGATTTTCATAACCAAAAATGAGCTAAAGGAAATAAAACAAAATTCCAATTTGACTGCCTTTTTAATTAAATTGGGATGATCACCATAGTTGTAAGATATGAAACTTATAACAAATCTTTTATAAATCCAGCCAATATAAAATGAAAGCAAAATATGCAACATTCTGCTACCTCAATGTTCCATCTAAAACTGTCATCAATGTAGGCTGTGCTATGGGTTCAAAGCAAAGCAAACGTAATATATTTAAAATATATTTGTTTCCACTTACTGAAAACTTAGCTATGAGTCTTACAATAGCTTAGTTTGGAATATATATATATATATATATATATATGTTAGTATATATAGTATTTTGTGTATTTCACATAGGACGTCTCAAAACATCTTAATCATCTTTAGACCCCATCCTAACTGGAACCCTTCTGTAGCCCCCCACCCCCACAGGAGCCCATTTACTTTGTCATCCTTGTTAAGGTCCACTGGGTTGTCAGTGTCCCCAGTCTTTCCACAGTGCAAGTCAACCACTGAGTCTAGTCAGCCTATGTAGACTCCCTTATTTTAGGGAGATCAGCTTTTGTTCATCTAGCAGCAATTAGTTGTCAACATTTCTTCAGATAAGATTGAGGTCTGCTGTTCATTTTCCTAGTACTATGCTGGGTTATTGTCTGCCTGAGTTTGCGTGGGACTTGTGTATTCTGACACCGTTGCCATCAAATCATATGAGCATATTCCCAGGAGCTTTATAGGACTCTATTTCCATATGATCGATCATGCACCTCCTCTTTGGCTCTTAAAATCTTTCTGCTCCCTCTTCTGTGATTGTCCCTGAGCCTTATGTGGGTAAAGTTTAATAAAGGGGCTCTGTCCAAGGACCATTAGCAGACTCTTAATCTTCACATTTTGGCCATTTGTGACATTTTGTGTTCCTGTCCCTCCACTGCATGAGGGAACTTCATTATTGAGAACTGAGAAATTCATTAGTGTCCTCTTCTTTATCCCTGTTCTAAATTCCATGAGCCTTAGGTGGAGATGTTGCATTTAGATGTGTCACTTAGGCCTGGGAAATTCATAGACTAGAGAATGTCTGTGTGTGACCAGTTGTGGTACTTGATAATAGTCTCTGACTGGTGTAAAATGAGCTTCTTTGATGATGGGTGATTAGGATATTTGTCTGTAAATATAAGGGTACATATTTTGCACATAGTAAGAAATCACATGAGTCTAGCATTGTGACAGTCTTGGGATTTTCTCTACGATCTATGGTCACTCCAGCCTTGTGCATTAGGTTATGTTTACATTACCACACTTGAGTTTCCTCCCTTTTGAGTGGGCATTTAGTCAAATTAGGCAGCTGTTGATTGCCCCCAAGATAAAAGTGCCACTACTGCACCATTGATGTATGTTGTGCTGGCCATTGATGTGGTTATTTGTTCTTGAAGCTGATGTGATTCCTTGGTATTTTCATTTAATTTAATCTCTGAAAAGTTCTAGTGAGTAGAGAACACTGTTATCTCTGTTTCTTGAATGAAGAAAAACAGGAAAAGGTAGATAAGTTCCCAAATTTCAGACAGCTTTACAATTTAATATTTGATCATTACAAATACTCAGCATGTGATAACTTTTCAAAAGGAGATAAAATGATTTCTCTGAGTCACTATAAAGTCTATGAAAATTATGTCTGGTTGTACATCTGCATCAATTAGTTTTTTCCTGAAATAACTGCCAATGCATTTGGGTTGACAATTCAGAAACTGCCCTAAGTAATTAACCCATTGTTTCAGCTACTTATTTCTCAATTATTCACACTACAAAATGATTTATTTGACAAATCGTATTTTATAAAGCATTACGTTGCATTATTAAATTAAATTAAATTTGTCTATTTCATATAATAACTTTTCATTGGAGTGTATATTAATTTTAAATTTTAATTTCATCAAAAATACAATCACTTGTTTTGGGAAAATGCAATCATTCCACTAACTTTTTACCTGTGCCTGCAATTGCTTCAGATTTATAGTATTAGTTGGTAAATATCTGCATCTAGATCACTTGATTTATGCCAAAAATGTAATCATATTTCTGTACAATACTCTGAGATATAAGAAATTATAATGAGTCTTACATCTCAGATTTAGAAAATGCTGTGACAGGTCTCTTTAAAGTGCTTCTTTTATAAAGAGAGATAATGATCTTATACAAGACTTTTCTCTGGTACAGTCAATAGCTTTAATATAATGTGTAAGTTTATACTGGTGATTACCTTTGTCAAAAGGTGTATTGTTGGCATGATATACTTTTCAGGGACTCCATTCAATTCATTTTGCATTAAAATATAAAAGGAAATAATACAATTCCAATACATTATCTTTTCAGGTTATTGCAATAGGATCTGGGATAATTCTTTATGTGTATAGCAGTAAAGGTTTCACCTCTTTCTTGCTATACACATCTCTCTCTCACATATGCACAAAAAATGCATGTTAAAACACATATAAACACATATAAACACACACACACAGAGAGACAGAGAGAGAGACAGAGAGAGAGACAGACAGAAAGATGCTGCACTTTCCCATTCCATATACACATGTTGCTATATGTGCATATGTACAATGCTTATAAGTGTGTAAAGCTAAACTTAACAGAGCATTGATATACATCAAATAGCATTCAATAGGTTAAAAAATCTTCCATTTTATATATTTTATGCCATATCAAATCATATTCCAAGTCAAGCAGATACTGTTTTGTGATTTCATTTTTTTCCTATTTATTCTATAGACCCTTGGTTATAGACTTGAATTCAAACTTAATCTAAGGACATTAGCTGTGAAGTTGCATTGCAACTCTGCAGGCATACAGAATGCAAAAACCAGAGCCTGTATAACTGCAAGGATTGTAGCTTTATAATTTGGCTGCCATGATTCTGTCTCCAAGAAACATAATTAATGCATTACAATTGTTAGCTCCTCTCAGGGGTAAAAGAAATATCTAATTGAAACCTTGTAAAGCAGTTACCTAAGTGAAATGCAAAGGATATTGGCTTTTATCTCCCAGCCCCACCTTTTGCATAGTCACAGACTATTAATGTTTCATAAAAATGTTGTAAGCTTATGTGCTAATATCACTACAACTTGTACATTTACATGAACAATGACAATTGAACCTTTAATTGGTACTGTTTAATAGAATTTTTTCTAGAATTAGAATCAATGAATACGGGAAATGATTCAACAATTAATAATATCCATCTTATAATTCTCAAAATGTGTGCACCAGGATATAAAGGAAATATTTTATATTCTAATAATATAGCAATATGATTTATAAAAAGATAGGAATGATATCTTTGCTAAAATGTTAAATCCCCCATTCTACAGTTAATAGTGTGAATAATGTAGGTTGAGTCTCAGTTTTAGTTAAGAAAGTTAGTATCTTTTTTCCTGATTCCTTGGCACCTCTCTGCTTTGGTCCTTCCCTCCCGTCTTAATAAATAAAATGATTTCAGTCTCAACTCATACTTCTCTGGGATGAAGCACTTTACAAATTTATGTAGTTTAAGAAAGGAATTAATTTGATCACTTTCTGTGACCTGTTGGACTGATTTCCTAAGAATATTTTTTGACTTTCACAATAAAATCTATGACAACACAACACAAACATGAGATATAAAACCCACATGTAGGTATATTTTGCCTAATACTAATGCTATGTTATTGTCCAGAGTGTCTGCGGAATGAGAAGCAGCACCTTCTTGAAGAATTCTCTGGGCATAAGAAAGCACGATATACATAATAGCAAATCTCACACACTTTCTTCAAAATGGCCTAGAGATACTGACCAATACTTACTCCTATAATTGAAAGTTGTTGGTACAAGTTCTAAAATAGTAATGTGCAATGGAACCCATAATGCACTCAAAGACCCCAATTACAGTGGAAGTTTATGGAAGCCAGTGCATAAATAGCACACTGGTCTTCACTTATCTCATGTGGGTCCAGTGGTTCCTAGATTCTAAGCTGGTCCTTTTCAGTCTTTAAATGCACCATCAAGATCCATGAGTTTTATTGGTAATGCTCTCAAATTGTCAGCCAGGCCTGTAGAGATTATAACTGGAGAGAAAAGTTCAAAGAAAATCTCCCAAAATTTCCTTTATGAGGCATGCTATTGAATTAAGTGATAGCATTTATATATAGTATTGGATAATGACAGATACATAGAGGATTCATGCGTGGTGAGTTTTACTTTAGTTCTGTTTAGATGACTAGATACATGCTTTTATATTCCCAGAAAAAAAGCAGCAAAATTAAAATAGATCGAGACAAATGACAGCAAGTTGTATAAACTTAACCAGATACTATTTCCAACTTCAGCTACAGTGCCAGATGTATAACTTTACTAGACTGGATTAATATAACCAAGGGGATCTGAAATACAGTTATTGATCGGACAAATGTGACTTTTATTCTCACTAATGTTAATCAGGAAGGAGGATATAAAGTAGGTTACATTCATCTACAATTCAAGGTACCATGAAAACATAGTCTTGTCCCCCAAATAGTTTCAAGTCTGCTTATCCTCACTTAACATACCCAGAGTCTTGGTTATTTGACAACCATGTAAGATACATAGTTGACTCCAGATTATTGTCATCATATTAATTGGACCTAAGGATTATAAAAGACTATGTACATTGAATTTCATGGGTTTCAGAGACTAGGAGAAAAATTCATTCTCTAAAGATCCAGATCTATAGATGGTGCAATCTAGGAAAGTATTTAGGAATCCTTAATTTGAAATATATCAGGAAGTTTCCTCCAAAAGAGAAAACATGATTAACAAAGGGTCCTTCTTTTTGTTCTTCCACAATGGGAATTCAGAGAAAACCATATAAACAATTAGTGATATCTGTGTATTGGGTAATTCATAATTATGTTAGTTTTGAATGGTGACTAAGAAAAGCTTCTGTGAATGTTTATTGTTAATATTTTATTTTATATGTATCAGTGTATTGACTGCATGTATGTAAGTGCACCTGTGTTGTGCAATGGCCGTGGAGGCCAGAAGAGAGCACCAGACTCCCCTGGACTTGGAGCTACTGATGGTTGTTAGTCTCCATGTGGGTGTTGGGATTTGAACCCTCTCTTCTTCAAGAGCAGCCAGTGTTCTTAACCATTAAGCCATCTGAAAATATTCAGCTGCTCTGAAGATTTTAAGTTGTCTCACAAACAGCCACACAACTTTATTTGTAGAGTGTGGGGCATTCCATGATGCTAGAGGGATCTTTCCTGCAGAGAATGTCATATGAAACCTCTAGCTTAGAAGAGTATTTGCTGCAAAGAACTGTCAACCTTTAGAAAAAGCAGCTTTTGGAATTTACTGAGTCCTGATGGACACTGCCCACCTAGCATCAGATGTCAAGTGTTTACCCTTCTGTCACTGGTCATGAGCTAAAAATTATTGTAAGAGCACAACAGAAATCAACCACACGGTGAAAATGACAAATTCAACAACCACATGTTCGTTTCACAGCAATATAAACCTAACTCCAAGGTGATAATGCCATTCCAAATTCTCTCCCTCAGTTTGCATCTGTGAATTGTTATGAAATTCTCCATCTACAGGTTATTGGAACAAACTTGGTTCAAATTCAGGGAGATATCATTTACTGTCAACCAATAACTCCTTGTTCGCTAAAATCAGTGAAGAAATGTGACTCACTGAGGTGGGCAGTCACCCTCTGGCTTCTGACATCTCAGTGATGGCCAAAAAATCCAATGAAAAGGGTTTCTAGAATAAGATAAAGGGAAGCTATGCATTGGAATTCAATATGTGATCATTCTCCCTAAGGAAAACATAGTCAAAGTTGTTTCTGAATTTAGGATCAATAAGTTTATATCAAGGCTGATGCTGATTCCCTTGATATCGCATTCGTTGTCAATTGACAGTCTATTATGCTTTGTCAGTAGGATGCAAGGGACAACACTCCAACTGTGTTGCAAGAGGAGGGGGTTTTCTCCATGGTACTAACGTTAAGTCTGTTTCTAGGATGTAGCTGACAGAAAACTAATGGTAAACATTTCCAAGTAATTTATTAGCCAAACTGTAATACTTTCTTATTCACTTCCTGGCAAATGTCTCCATTGTTCTTTCCATTGGTTTAGTGGCCACACTTACTATAAAGAGTCTGAAACTTGACCTGGGCAATTGATGTATCTAGAAAATTCTTTGTTTCTTCCTTGTTTACTGTATGTATGTAGTAACAAGGCTGCATTTAATTATTTCAGTATTCAATGCTTTACATTAAATTATTCTTATTGCATTGCTGGTATAATTTTTCTGCCCAAACTGGATATGATTAATAACCATGGGTCTTGTCCATGCTGGCAGCATTGCTGTAGGTTTGTATGAGAAGGGTCCCGGGTCTGTATAACCATTTTTGTATGCTCGTGCCCTTCCTCCCTAGCTCTTACAACCTTTCTGCCCCCTCTTCCACAATAGTACCTGAACCCTGGGTGGGTGAACCTCAATATATAATTTCTGTCCAAGGACCCACACTCTACAGACTCTTATTTTCCATGTTTTGGCCATTTATGGCCTTTTGGGTTCCTGGCCCTCTTTTGCATGAGGGCAGGGAGCTTCATTGATGAGAACTGAGAGATACATTAGTGTTCTCTTCATCCCTTGTTCTATGTTCTGTGAGCCTTAGGGGGAGAAGTTACATCCTAGATGTGCCACTTAGGCTTGGTCAATTCATAGAGACTCTGTGTGTGACCAATGGTGTAATTCTTCAATCATCTCTGTTTTTAAAAAAGAAGCTAAATTGATGGGTGGTGACTGGGATACTTATTTTTAATGATGTGATGTTGGAAGCCACAAAAAAAGGGAGAACACACCTCTTTTGTTTTTTCTGAGTCTGTGTTACTTCACTTAGTATAACAATTTCTAGATCCATCAATTTACCATCAAATTTCATGATATCATCTCTCTTTACTATAGAGTAGAACTCCATTATGTAAATGTACCACATTTTCATTAACAACTTGTGAGTTATGGGGTACTTTAGGTTGCTTCCATCTCTTAGCTATTGTGAAAACAGCAACAACAAACACAGTTGTACAAGTATCTCTGCAATAGAATGAGTCCTTTGGGTATGTGATGAGGAGTGGTATAACTGGGACATATGGTTCATTTTTAGCTTTTTTAAAGTTCTCCACTTTTAACATAAATCCTTGTTGGATTCTGTCAAAGACATTTTCTGCATCTGTTGAAATAACCATGGGCTTTTTGTCTGTGAATCCATTTGTATGATTTATTATATTTATTGACTTCTATGTAGTAAACCATCCCTGAATCTCTGAAAGAAAGCCTACCTGATCATGGTGAATAATATGTCTGTATGTGGTTTGCAAGCATTTTGTTGAGAATTTCTGCATCTATGTACATTAAGGATATGGGTCTATAGTTTTCTTTTTTGGTTGTGTGTTAACTTGGTTTTGGTATTAGAGTGGTGCTGGCTTCATAGAAGGAATTTGGTATTTCTACTTTTGTTTCTATAGTTTTGAGAAATTTAAGTACTATTGATTGATGATCTTCTTTAAATGTCTGGTAGAATTCTTCTGTAAATCCATCTGGGCCTGGGCTTTTTTTAGTCGGGAGGTTTGTATTATGATTTCCTTATGTGTTATGAAACTGTTTAAACTGTTGATCTCTTCATTAACTTTTGTGGTTCCCATGATTTTAGATAGACATCCATTTTGTCTAGGCTTCCAAATTTGATAGAGTATATAAAGTATTCCCTTATAATGTTCCGGATCTTTTCAGTGTCTGTTGTGCTGTTTCCCCTTTCATCTCTGATTTTGCTCTTTCTTTCTTTTGGTTAACTGGGTTAAGGCCCGTCTATTTTGTTTATCTTTTCAAAGAACCATCTCTTAGATTCATTGATAATTAATTAATAACAGATAACAAATACATCATAGACTGGTTATCTGATGGAAAATCCATAGCTATTAGCAATAACATAGACCTTTATGAATGTGGTCAGTAATAAAATGCCTACATAGTATTTGCTGTTATACTACTAGAAATCACAATAAAAGAAATAATCTATACTATCAGTAGTCAGAATAGTAATGAGTTTGAGGGCAAGTAGAGATAGGAAAAAGACATAGTGAGGGCTTTTGGTATATTGAAAACCTCTCTCTCTCTCTTCATTTTTGAAAATAATTTTTGTGACTTTTCCCACAATATAATATGATAGCATATAGATCTGATCCCCTTTCAAAACCTCTTGCTACTGCCTCCTGCCCCATTTATTGAACTCTCTTATATATATAATATGGCCTATAGACTATGATTTGGGTCCCCCAATGTATTTCAGTGTGGATGCATTCACCGAGCCCACTAAGAGTCCAAACCATTGTCTTTTCCCCTCCCAGCAGCCATCAATTGTCAAGTTCCTTAGGTCGTATTGGAATTTCCTACCCACTCTTGAATGTCTATGCTAGGATTTTATCTGATTTTAGCTTCCATTGGATTTGTGCATGCTGTCAGAATTGATGTGAATTCATATGGGTAAATGTCTAGGTGTGGGAAGACTCTCTTTCCTTGTGGTCATCCACCTTATCTGGATCTGACAGTCTTTTCACCTCCTCTTCTGAAATGACCCCTGAACTTTGAGACAAAGGTTTGAAATAGTTGTCCTAGGCAGGGATAAGTACTCTGTGGCCTTTTGTTCTCTGTACATTGACTAATTGGGAATCTCTGTGTGAATCCTCATATGCTGCATGCAGAAAACTCTCTGGTGACAGTTAAGAGCTTCATGCATTCTAAATAGAAGCTGAATTGAAGATGTGTCATGTAGGGCTAAGTGTCTCACAGACCCTTGTTCTCTGCATTCGATCTGTTCTGGAATTATGTTAGCCTCTATTGGTTGTAAAAAAGAAGCTTCTTTGATGAGAAGTGAAAGCTACACTTGCATGTAAATATCAGATGCATATTTAGAATAAATTCAGAAATTATGTTGGTCGAAAGTAGGTTTCACTTGGATCTATGACCTTTCCAGCCGTATGTTTTTGGCTATGTTCACAGTACTAGACATAAGTTCCCTCCCATTAGGCAGACCTTAATTCCAATTACACAGATATTGATTACCCCCAAGATAAAAGTGCTACAACTGCACCAATAGTATAGTTTGCTGGGCTAGGCATTGTTGTTTATTAGGCTTTGAAGCTGGGTATGAACATTGATTGATTTTCTTCCTATTTCATCCTCTGATACCATGAGAGCGTGTCTTCATGGAGGAGGCTTACTGATCTGTTCCAGCTTGAGTGTTCCAAGTCCTGTGTCCTGACTGTGGCTTATCTTTAGCAATAGGGTCTTACTCCCAAGTTCTGGGTGGCAATCAAGGACTGGAAATAACCTTAATTTCATTACATAAATCATAATAATAATTTGGGGAGTTGAATCTCTTGGACTATCCTGACTAAAAACTTGAAGGAAGGTTTTACCTGATTGGAAATGTGGTTTTTGTTATATGGCCTTGAGTTATGCACATGTATTCCTTTATTTATTTTAGGCATTTTTTTCAGTAAGTCATTTTCCTCTGATTTTTCATACTATCTAAGCATTATTGATCTCTCCTCTCACTCTATTATATAACCCTCCTTACTCTCTCCTCAGTTAAATTACCCCTCCCCCTTTTCCCCATTTCCCCAATTTGGAATGTGGTCAGTCATACAATGTTCACATTTGCTGTTCTACTACCAGAAACAAAAACAGGGCACCAAATCTATCCTATCAGCAGTCAGAATATATATGAGTTTGTGTGGCAAGTAAAGGGCACAGAGAGGGCTTTTAGTGCAGCACAGCCCTCTTTTCATTTGGTAGTGATCATGTATATACTTTATAACTGATTTTGTGGTTTTCAAACAATATAGTTTGATGGCATTTAGAGCCTCCCTCCTCACCACACTTCCACCCACTGTCCCCACCAATTATATATATATATATATATGTGTGTGTGTGTGTGTGTGTGTGTGTGTGTATGCATAAAAGTATGATTTTGTTTTGCCCAATGTCCAGCAATTGATTGCACAAACACGCTTAGTTTGTGGAAATTTTTACAAACTTTAAACTTGCAATATGTATGTGTGTTTGTAAGCATTATAAAATACAAATAAATCTGAATGAACTTAGAGCCATAAATACTGTTATAGAAGATATCTAGCAAAGTCAGATTTCTCAAAGAAAAGATTTTGTTATTTGAATGCCTCAAAACACTCCATTTGGCATTCATCATGATTTTAACTGAAATAATTTATTGCTGCCAGGTAATTTATTTCTATTTAACATCATTTCTTGAGTAGTTCTGAGATATTTAAAACTCCAACATTTCTATAATATATATCAGAATGCTTTCTTAACTCAGTTAAAATTCATGACAAGCTTGACAGGTTCTGATGCAAAACATTAAATGTATCCTTCAAATTAATTTCCATGATATTACTTTGAAATGTTTTAGAATTGGCTTTCAGCTTCCTAATTTCATTACATAAATCATAACAGACAGTCAATATTTCATGAATACTTTCAATATCAGTATATTCCCTTTCTGTTTTTGACTTTCTTATACTCCAAGAAAGATGCTTTGTTTCTTAACATCAGACAGTAAACTGTGTTTCTGATTATTTTGTTTTTTTAGAGATTTGCATGGTTATAATCATGGGGAAGGGGCAATAATGTTGGAAAGCAAATGTTTGAATTTTTTGCAATTTCATTGCAAAAAGTGCACTTTTATGTTTATAAATACATTTTAATGGGTCAGTCCATTCATTTAATCTGTATAGAGAAGCTATGTTGTGCTAGACAAATAATAAGAATCAATTCAGAAAATTCTTAGTCTATTTTATGTGGATATCACAAAATATTCAAAGCTGTGTTCTGTATACAGAAAAGAGAATTATTTAGCATGTGATTTCAGGAGTTGGAAAGCCCATATCAAGCAGCCCCAGAAGCTTGGTCTCTGGTAGAGATCTGATACCATCACAATATGGCAGACAGTGTCATGGTGGGAGCATGCTCAGAAGAAATACAAGAAGAGCAAAGATGAGGAATAGTCAGTCTTTCTTTTTTAGTAACAACCTTTTCTCCCAGGAGCTAGTTCACCTCATACAAAAAGTGTTCAATCTCTCTTATTTGGAGCTCATGTGAGTTAATTAATTTCTACTAATTCACCTTCCTAAGTTTCTACCACACTGGTGGCAGAAGCTCCAACATACTGGGGGTGAGGATGTATCCATATATAGACATCACAGATCTCCCTGTCTACAGGAAATGATGGAGACCAAAAGCTGTACTGTCTGTGCCTTTAGTTTTAACAGTAGGGTCAAACAGACTATTCCTAGATGAGAATTATTAAGCATTTCTCTGATATTTCGTTTTAGTTTATTGGATATTTTAGTCAAATTAGGAACATAAGATCCTTCCTCATGCCCTTATTCATACTTATTTTTAGAACCTAGATTGTTTTTGCACTAAAAGATCTGCTCCAAGGACCTTTTACTTTCAGATGCAGAAGGCATGTACATGTGTCTTTCTTCATCTAGATGTGCCAAAATTATTTGTTCCATTAGTTTCAGAAGTTTATGGTTTCCTTCATGCTTTATCTGATTTTCCAGGCACTGAACAAAGATCAAAAGGAAAGAAACAGGAAAAGATTTTCTAAAATTGAGCCATTATACAGAGGCTTTTGAAGGAGTGGATGAATGGACGAAGGCTAGGTTGTAGAGTACAGGGGTTAGTGGTTTTATGGGAAAAGGCTGGAGAATTTTCTCTGAAGTGATAAACCTGCTAAACAGGGCTTTTCTTTCATGTGGTAATGGCCTACCCAGGAATAGTTACTTTAAACCAGAGGTGCATAAGGCAAGCTTTATGTGCAACCTGTATGCTGTGCTTTGCATTGAGGCTGCCAGCAATCTTTCACATCATGGTCATCAGTGTACATCTTTGCATCAATATGTCACCCACATGACACATCTCCTATGTTTCTAGCAATCATAGGTCACATGTGTAAGCCAGTGGTAAACAATCTGAGCTGAAGTTTCAGCTCAAATCTGAGACCAACAACGACTACTACTCTCCAGTTATGTAAATAAACATTTTCAGATTGTTCCAGAATCTGGAATTCTGTCCCAGCTTACAGTAATGGGGAACAAAGATTCGCCATCGTACTGAGCTCTGCACTAGAGCCCTGACCAAATCACAGCATGCTGAGTATAATAATTTTGTTAAAACACCAAGGCACTGTGTTTGGGGATAATTGTTACATATTTTCAAAACAGGTTGAATAATAGTGTGAAGCAAACTCTGAAAAAAATTCCAGATTATCTCTTTAAAAAGCGTATTGATTTGATTTATTATTGACTTTACAAATCAAATGACAGAAGCATACAAATCTGTAAGATAAGAGGAAGGAAACACACACACACACACACGTATGTGGGTCTGTTTGCAAATATGTTTGAAATTATAAGGCTAGATGATAAGAAAGGTGTTTAGTTTGAGAAAAGAACAATCCACTGGAAGGTGGTAGGAAATAAATCCTTTATTGAAAATGCTTCATTTGAGATGTGCTTTGCAACACTTATTTCCAGAAAAATTATGTGGTCCTATTATTAAACAAAATTAATATTAAAATCTTAATTTCATCTCCTTTGATGAGAAAAATATTTTTTCTAGACTCCTCTAAGTTCTCAGCTAAGATCTCTATTTAATGAGATATATTAACAAAAAAGAAGATGCACATTTGCTTAATATAAATTTTATATGATATGGGAGGCTTCATAAGATGACAAAGAACCAAAAAGAAAAAAAAAAGAAGTTAATTCTGAGTGTTTTGTCATGTGTTGGATGAGGATTGGACAACAGTGAGGAAACATGATGGAATGGAGGAATAAAACTAGGAGAACAAGCAAAACCTGATCATGCAGACACCTTTTTGTCTTCTTTCATTAAGGGTACTGATTCCTTTCCCCCTGGGAATCAGAAGAGTCTTTTTCCACTTGAGGATATTGTGACCTGCTCTGAGAGAGTGTTAGATAGTTATTTCTGCAACGGTTTTCCTGAAATTTTGCTTAAAATATTCAGGGTGTCACTCTATCATTTGGGTGTGGGCAGTTCATTCTGAATCCTTGAAAGTTGCAGCTTAAGTCTGATAATTTCAGTCTAACTGTATTTTATCCCTGGTAAATTCTTTGTGTATGTAGTCAGAATAATGATAAAATGGACCATCTCCATCAGTGGGCTTTACATTAAAATACATAGAATATACAAAGAGATAAATAAGATGCATTTGCTTTGCATCACACACTCACCAGAGATTAGAGGATTACTGGGACACCTTAATGTGTCAGTGCAGTTGGGTTACAGTCCTGCTAGAACAATTATCTAATTGTGTGTTTACTATAAACACCAAAACCATTTAAGTAACTGAAGACAGAACTTGAAGTTTTTTGTTTTGTTTTTAAATTTTTAATAACTACATGATTAGAAGAAGCATTTCACTGACATATTCAATAACAATTTCCAGAGCAGGGATACATCTCTTTCAAAGTTTGCTGTAAATTTTTAGGTTCACAGTTGAATTAATACAGTTACACAATACTGAACTCAGTATAAGCCCTGTAAGACATAAAATTTAATGAATTTTTAACCTTTAAAAAAGATCTCCATTTCATTTTAGAATCTATTATTCCTTGCAGAAAGATTCGTTGTTTTTGCTACTGAGATGTTGGCACATGCATCTCTAATATGTGTGTATCTGATTATTACTAGTCACAATCGGTTGCACTTGGATCCTTGGCACCTCTGTATGTCTTTAAAGTCATCGGGTAGATTTCAATGGTAATGTTTATCACCTCTACTAATTAACATGATGTAAATTTCCATGCTTCCTCCTCAAATATAATACATTTTTTTTAAACAAGCAACAATGCCAGATAGGAGATACCTTCTTCTGAGTTGTTGGCCAGGGTGGCCAAACGAACCCCCAGATATTAACCCAGCATAGAACTGGGAAAATGAACAGCAGACCCCAATCTTATCTAAAGGACTATTGACAACTGATTGCTGCTAGAAGAGGAACAGCTGACCCTCCTAAAACAAAGACTTCTAGGTAGGCTGACTAGATTCAACAGAAGGGCAAGTAGTGGGGATTACCTGGGGTGCCAACAACACAGCAGACAATAGCAGGGATATCAGAATATAAGGGCTCTAGTTGGGGGAGGGAGGCTATGGGAGGGTGCCAACTGGGAAG
>NW_008352153.1:2708329-2752932 GCF_000622305.1 Nannospalax galili | reverse complement strand
CACACACACACACACACACACACACACACAAATCAACAATTTTTTTAAAAAGAACTTGAAGTTTTAACCTACTCAGCATAGAAAGCCTTGCCTAAGCCTGTATACATAAAATTATCCCCATCTGAATGATTTGTTAGTTGAGTAATTAAAGTAGTCCAAGCTGCAGACAATTAGCAGATTTTATTCTTCTCTTTTAGATCTCGAGCTGTGTGCTTTGTTTCAATTGCTTGTAAATACTTTGTGAGAGGCCTCTAGGAAAACTACCTTCTTGCTATCAAATCTGAGTGATTATTTTGAATAGCCTCACCTTTCTAAGACGTATTTATTCATGTCTAGAATTTTCTAAGCAGTGAAGTTGCCATAAAGCTAGTCAGAACACAGGATAGAGAATTTCAGAATCCAAGTCTTTATTTTAAACAATCCAAACCAAAATCTGAGATCTTATAATAAACTTATAAGGCTTTTTTGTGGTCACCAGCTGTGGCTGCTCTCCTCTGGCTGTGGTCATTCTCCTGCTCTCTCAGTTCCTCTGATCAGTCATCTGGTCCGGATCCCAGGGCTGGTGAGGAGTCTGTGGCAGCGTTGTCGCATTAAGAAGCAGAAGACTAGATTGACACAGATCTGCTTTATTGCAGGTAAGTATGGACTTATATGGGGTAATAGTCCAATCATAAGACAGCATATGGGATCCCTTATTAGCATGGCAGACTAGTATCCTATTACAATCTAGCAGGCCAGATGCCCTATTAGGATAAGTTTCAGTTTCTCTAAGTTTTGGACTCCTGGAAACCATGTGACTTACATAGTTTTCTCTCAGATAAGAAACAGGAAGGACTGAATTCCAGCATGATAGCTATGTAAGGCAAAAGGCAAAATCAGTCACAAGATTTTCCACAACATATCCTCCTATTTTTTCATTTTTAAGAGTGAGGCACAGTTCAGAATGTATAGCATCCTGATACCAGTCCAGGTACTGTATGTGGCAGATTTTTCTGTTGTGCATCAAGGCAAGGTAGAATGGCTTAGGAGGCAAGGGATTGATCCTTTATTGTGGGCCCCAGCCCTCAAGATGGCGAGTTCTCTCAAGAACAGGCTGGGCCAACTCCATGCCAACCAGTGGGAGTCAAGGTTCATTGCTTCGGCATTGTTGTCCCCACCTTAAGGGTCACCCAGCATTATGGACTGTGTCTGTCTTAGGTTGCCCCATCTTTTGGGATCTTACCCATCACTGACCACCAGCCCTTGAAGGGTGAGTCTCTTGGTATGGTCCGGCAGAGGGAGAGGCAGTGTATCAAGCTTTGGTCCATGCAAAGGCTTCTTAAGGACCTAATAATTCAATAAAAGCCAATGGAGCAGGGTTGTCCCATCTGGGGTAATGATGGGGATTAGGGAGTGGCAAGTTCAAGACATTGGTCTCACAGTCTGCCAACAGGAGTATATATCGTAAGGTGTTTCCTGTGGCTCTTGCAGTCAGACCGTTATCTCATGCCTGTTGCATGGTTTTTTCCATAAGACTTTAGACCTATGCTCAAGCCTATTTTTCATATCTCTATCATTATAGGTTGGTAAGGGCAAGGAACAGTGAATCCTTGTTTGCAGAGACATTCCTGGCAAGATCTGGAGGCAGGGCAACAGCTAACTGAAACAGAGAAATACGAGTATTAACAAAATTATCAAGACCCTTAACAATGCAGGGTCAAAAAATCAGGAATTAGCAGTAATGATGGCACACATAGTAGGGAACATAGACAGTGGGTTCCCTATGGTTTGAGGGTTTTTATTGGCTATAGTCTCTGCTTGCGAAGTGAGATACTTAAGGTCGCTCCAGGTTATCAGGTGTGCCGTTGGAGCCTGTCGCTTTCATGGTCTCTGACGCTGGGTCAGTCTCTAGGTGGTTGAGAGGTGTGCTGCTTCCTCTAGGGTCAGGGCTGCCATCTCTGGGGTCAGTGGTTGTGGAGGGAGGTTTTCTGTAGCAGGCAATTCTGATGTTCCAGGCTGGGATCCAAATGGGGGCTGGAACATTATCTGGAAAGACACAAGCATAGCCTCACCTTTGTATTAATAATAAGTGTGGACTTTTTCATTCACTTGTGAGAGGGTCCTTCCATCTCACCATGGGGGTAGGAGTGGGCTGAGTGAACGCCCCCCAATGCTTTATTGCTGGTGGGAGGCCACTGGAGTCAAATTTCGGAAAACTTAATACATATAGAGCTGTTGTAAAACAAAATTGGAGTCTTTATAGCGGGGACCTTTATCATTGTCTTCCCCTATTTTCTGTATTTAATGAGTGTTTGGTGGGAATGTTCAACAATCCCTTGACCCTGAGAATTGTAAGGGACACCAGTTATATGCTTAATATTCCAGTTAGAGCAAAAATGGCTGAAGGTAGCAGAAACATAACAAGGACCATTATCTGTTTTTATTTGCCAAGGAACTCCCATAAGGACCATGGCATATTTGACAGTCCTTATGGCATGAGAAGCCATCTCACCAGAGCAGACCAATGCAAAATGGACATTGGAATAAGTGTCAATAATATGTTGGATATATTTGAGCTTGCCAAAGGGAGAAAAATGAGTGACGTCCATTTGCCATACCTTGTTGGGGTCAAGACTTCTAGGGAGAGTTCTGGCAGGCTGTAGTGGTATCAGAGGTAGAATAGGGGCACAAAAGGAGCAGGCACAGACCAAATGCTTGCAGCTCTGAATTGGTAGAGTGTGTAGAAGCCTATGTATAGCTTGGGGAGAAAGATGAAAATGGGTGTGTAAGTCTCTAACTTGTTGAATTATGGTGGAGTCTAGGGTAGCACTCACGACCAGTTTGTCAATGGTGGCATTGCCCTCTGCCAGAAGCCCTGGGAGATTGGTATGACAGCATAACTGTTAAATATACCAAGGGGCAGAGTGCTGCTTGAGTAATAGTTGTAATGAGGAGAGCAACAAATCAAGGGGACTCTGGTGGGGCTGGAAAGCTGCAAAGGTCAGAAGTTGTAGAGTCTGAACTACCCAAGCACTTGTAGGAAACCAGGATGCCAGGCCCTAGGGTGTGGTGAGCCTAAAACTTATAGGTCCAGGCTGCATTCTCTGCTAAAAGGGAGGGGAACTGAAAACAGTGGCTCTGATAATCCCTGCCTTGCAGAACACTGTTGGGCTGGCAGAAGGAAGCGGCCTGGTCATAAAAGTGCAGGCTCCCTGCTCTGTGGGAAAGCGTCTTGGTCAACAACCCTTAGCTCATCTCCTTGTCCTAAACAAATAACTCAGCTATCCCTGGCTAAGAGATTAGGCCAGGTAAAAGGTTTACAGCCCTAAGAAATAAAATATTGTGGCCAATAAATTACTGGATGGGCATTGATAACCTTGAGTAAAAGTTTAAGAATCCTTCTGGTGCCAACTAACAGACTAAATATCCTGTTTCTTTGTACCCTAAATCTTTGTATGTGATTGTCATATCCCAGGTGACTGCTAGTTCCTTGGGATGTATAAAAACCATCTAAATTCTAAAATAAGTCATCCTGTTGGGAAGACACAGGTCCCAGTGTTTGACTCTGTCACTGATCAGACCCTCTGCCCCGAAGCCAGCAGGTCCCCACTAAGCAAAGCAAACCTGAGTCCCTACAAGCACTGTCAGAAAAAATATTAAAGGGAGTTGTAGGGAGATCCTGAAAGATCTGTAACATGGATGAGAGCTCTCTGAGCTATGCAGATCCCTGGAAAGGGAAAACCTTACGTGAGGAGAGTCATCCTTCCTGGTAAATTACATAACCAAATTTGCGTTTACTAGAATCGGTAAAGATTAGAGGAGTCTTAAAAAGAGGGTTACACTTTGGGACTGCCTGGGGAAATAGGGACAGGGGACACTGTCTTATTCCTCAAAGGAGTTTATGTTCAAGATAATGATTATCATATTTCCCCTGAAAGACTAGTAGGAGTGTTTGGAAGCCAGGGTTGTCAAGGAACAATGACTGGAACATGTGAAGTGGAAGGGGAAGAATCAACAATTTGGGTTTGCGGCCATACAGAAGGCAGGAGGTGTGGACAAGTTTAAGGGCTAGCATAGCCCATGCCTCAATAGCTGGGGTGACCTTGTGAAGTTGACTCCATGAAGAGAGGACCCATATCAGGAGGCCCTGGGTTTGCCAGAGCACTCCCAAAAGGGTGTTTTTAGTAGGAATAACTAGTGCTTGGATGGACAACTTTGTATTCTATTTATGAATGCTTGGGACAAGTGAGAATTGATCATTTTGACAACACGTTGTGCCTCTGAAGAGACCTTGCAGGGAATGGAGACCATATCACTACCATGTAGGAGGTCAAAGAGCAGTGTAAGCTCTTCTGTGGACATGGGTAAGAAGCCCCATATCCAACTGATGTTGCCACAGAGGGTCTGCACCTTGGAAACGGTAACCTCATCTGGTAAGATAAGAACAGGAGCTATGGGCCAGATGACATCTTGACGAGAGTGGCTAAAAAGGTAAGAGGAGCATGTAACTGTATTTTATCTGCTGCAATAGTAAGACCTAATGCCTAGAGGTTTGTTTTGAGTTTTTGAAAATCTCCTTGTAAGATCTTAGGATCCTTATGGGCGATAAGAATGTCATCCATATAATGTAAAATATAACCGTAGTCAGCAAAGGTCTGCAGGCATGGGCCACATAATATTGGCAGATAGTAGGACTTTTTTTCATGCCCTGAGGCAAAACTTTCCATTGATAGCGTTGAACTGGAATGTTATGGTTAGTGGCAGGTATAGAGAAGGCAAAATGGGGCTTATCATCATCATGAAGAGGAATAGAGAAGAAGCGGTCCTTAATATCTATTATAATAATTGCACATTCTTTGGGAAGAGCAGTAGGGTGAGGCAGTCCCAGTTGAAGGGTCCCTAAAGGCTTCATATGCTCATTAATAACCCTCAAATCATGTAAAAGTCTCCATTTTCTTGATTTATTTTGTATTACAAAAATGGGAGAATTATGAGGACTAAGGGAGGGCTCGATATGACCCAAGGATAATTGTTCCTGGACCAAAGAGATCAAGTGAGTTAATGTATGTAATGGAAGAGGCCACTGCTCCATCCATATGGGAGCTTTTTTCTTAAGCATATGTTTAATCATAGAAATGAAAAGCAGATGACTGTTACCCTATCTCATATTCTTGGCATAATAGAAGAATATTAACCTGAAAGAAAAATTTTCTAAAAAGTCAAGAAAAGACAAAAGTTAATTAAAAGTTTTCAGCAAAGGCGGAGGTGTCTCCTCGTTAAGATCTTCTCAGAGTAAAGCAGGTTGCCGGCCAATCCCCTACGGCTTTCACTCTGGTAGAGAACAACCTAAGACAGGCACAGTCTTTCCATCCCAGTCTTGGCATGTACTTCATCTTTAAAAAATATAAAAAGAAAGGGGGAAATGTTGGGAGCCATGCTTGAGACAAGACCACCCATTGATATCTCTTTAGGGGCTCTTTAATGTTAGCTGAGAGTACGCTAAAAGAGAATCTTTTGCAATCCTGTGGTGCTAGTGGAATAGTATAAAAGCAATCTTTTAAATCTAAAATAATTTTATGAGTGTCTTGAGGTACAGCAGAAGGCAAGGGTAAACCTGGTTGTAAAGCTCCCATAGATTTCATAGTTTCATTAATTTTTCTAAGATCTTGTAACAATCTCCATTTACCAGATTCCATTTTTATGACAAAGATAGGTGAATTCCATGGAGAATTAGAGGACACAATATGTCCTGCATTGAGTTGTTCCTGCACTAGCTCCTCAATGGCAGCATTTTTTTTTCTATTGAAAGAGGCCACTGAGACACCCATACAGGGTCTTCTGATTTCCATAACATTGGATCTGCATGAGGTGCAGGCTGCTCAGCAACCTCAATTAAAAGTGCTATGGGGTATCAAAGTGGAATGGTGATTGGGAAGGCCCAATTTGATTGTTGGAACTGGAAAGGCAAACTCCTATTTTGGAGATAACATCTTGACCCCAAAGATTGATAGGCAAGCCAGAAAGTATGTAAGGAATAAACAGACCTTCATGTCCTTCATCATCCTGCCAATGAAGTTCATCACTACTTTGTTCTGGATTCATACTTTGCCCTATACCTTGTAGATGAGTGATAGCAGGCTTCTTGGGTCATGATTTAGGCCAATGCTGTTCTAATATTACAGATACATCTGCGCCTGTATCCAGCAAACCTATGAAGCATTTGCCATTAATTGTTAAACTTAATTCTGGCCGATTTTTGTGAATTTTCTGAATCCAAAATGTATCAGAGGACTTTAAGCCTCGAGTTTTTTTAGTTCTTTTTAGTGAGGGAAACAAGGGAAGCAATATTAACCATGATACATTTTGTCCTTGTAGCATAATCTTTATTTCTCCCTGATAATTTGCATCAATGATTCCAGGAGAGACTAATACTCCTGACATGGACATGCTATTGGAGCCTAATATTACACCTATTGATCTTGGAGGCACAGGACCAAAAACTCCTGTTGGTAAGGCTTGCATACCCATTTCTGGAGTAATTACTGCATAAATGGAGGAACTGAGATTTAATTCTGAATCACCTGATTGTGCTCGGAGTAGTTCCAAAGTGGATTGTTTCCCTTCTGAAAAGCCCCATATTGTCTGGGGGCCTGAGGCTGGCCCCTCCTCCCATTTCCCAGAAGAGGTCCAGTATGATTTGCGATCCAGTACGAAAACTCCTAGAAGGAACTTTCCCTCATTTGTAATTAAAATTACCATGAGGGCGGTGATTTTGAAAATGTCCAGGTTGGCCACATTCCTTGGGGTAACCAAGAAATCACCAAGGAATCACCAAGGATATTTTACTAACAGAAAGTAACTATGGATGCAACAGGTTGCTGCATTACCTCACCAACTCCGGTGCCCAAAGACCAAACCAAAACTAACTTTCTAGGAGACCTGATTTATCATGGAGGCACAGCCTGTTAGCTCAAACCGCTGAAGCAGAGAGCTCAGAAGCTCTTAAAGTGGCACTCTACTTTTTTCCAATGCTTATATCAAGCATGGCTCCTGACAGTGTCCCACATTAGTTTGATGGGGGGTGGCTTGGGCAGTGGAACAGTGGCCATTAGAATTGGGGGTGAGGGTGGGGGGCATTACCTAACCTTTGGTCTACAATGCAGTCATTATAAAAGGCTTTGTCATCTGTAGTTAAAACAGCTTCCATGTCGCAAAGGATATCTCTCCCCCACAAATTATGGGGAAGCTCCGCAGCTAAGTGTGGTCTAACAGCCCCTGTATTGCTGCTCAGATCAGTCCAGATTACTGGACGTTGGACCTGTTGGGTGTTCTGTAAACCCTCAACTCCTTGTTTATGGGGTCCAGGTTTGCAGTGCCAATGAGACAAGGCTTCCTCTTGTCTGATTACAGTAATATCAGCCCCTGTATCAATTAGGCCTTTAAACTTATGGCCATCTAGGGAAAGTTGCATCCTAGGCTTATGCAAATCAATAGGTATCATCAATTGGACGTAGGGGGTGTTTTCCCTTATTTCCTGTCTTTGGGGTGGTGCTGAGAGGCACCCTGTTGCCTGTTTAAAGTCACCTTTTGTATGGGTTTACCATCTGCATCCACCTTAGGCCTTCATTCTCTTGCCCAATGAAAGCCTTTGTGGCATCTTGGGCATTTTGAAGGGGGAACCTGGCTCCTTTTGGCCTCTTTCATAATCTTATTAGGACAGTTACATGACCAATGGCCCTGTCCCCCACAGGCCCAACATTTGCCTTTGTCCATCTCAGCCTGTGGCTGATGAGCAGCCAGTGCCTCAGCAAGGGCCGCAGCATGGGCCTGAGTGGTCCCCACATCTCGGCAGACCAGAATCCATTCAGAGACATCCTTGTGTTTAACGAGTCCCATGGCAAGGCAACACTCTGTAGAGCAGCCTTCATATACAAGATCCTTGAACAATGCATCAGCAGCTCCCTGAATACTGATCTTTCTATTTATACTTTGTTGGCACCTCTCAACAAAATCAGAGAAAGACTCGCCTGGATTTTGTATCAATTTGGTTAATTTGGTATCACTGTGAGTAGGCACACTTCAAAAAGCATGAAGTGCGCAAAGCCGTACTTGTTCAAAGTAGCAGGGAGGTCCCTATGCCTGAGCTTGGGGGGTCTCAAAATTGCAGTGTCCTACTAGAGCATCAGTTCCATGTTTTGGACGTTGGCATTTCTATTGCGCTCTGCCTGTTGTTCACATTCATCTTGGTAAGCAGCTTTCCATAAAAGGAAATCACCTCCCTGTAAGCAGGCACTGGTGATATTCTGCCAATCATAGGGGGTATTGGCCAAATGACTGACTGTATCTAATAACTGCCCAAACCAGGGGGAGTGAATGCTATCCTCAACTGCTGCCTCACTCAGTTTTCTTAAGGTATCATGAGAATGTGGATTCTAGACATTGGGGTTCTGTCATTCCTGATTGACAGTAACTGGGAAGAACTGTGGAAAATCTCCCATTGTATCATAGAAGAGGGGCCTAGGTGGGAGGGGCTTTCAGCCCTCCTCTGGGAGGGAGGGGTAGATGGACTCAGGGGAAATTTCCTTAAAGCCAGTATAAGATGGCAGAGGGTAGCCACTGCCCTGTAATGGCAGAGCAGAGGCGGTCTTAACTTCCTGTTTTTCATCAAGGGAGCTCTCAAACCCCAATTCCTCATTTTTTATATCATCATTAGCAGTCATTGTTTCATCAGAACAAGAATCCATTAGTTTCATTTTAACTGGAAGTGCCTGGGACAGGCTGTCCCCAGCGTCCTGTTGTTGTATTTGCTCATCTAGCTCCTTTAATAAGAGATTTTCCAGTTCAGGGGCTTCGGGGGGAACCTCCAAAAGGGAGGCCAGAATGGCTGTCACAATGGGGTAGAACAGCCCAGACTGTTGGCGTCCCTCCCTGACTTCTCTAAACTGGGCCAAGAATAAAATGCAAGCCCATTGTTCAGGATCCCAGCAACAAGAATCTGTAAACCAGGGGACAAGAGCTAGTACTTCATCTAAAACCTTAGTTACATCCATTTCTGTTACTCTAATTTGCCTACTCCTGAGGAGAAAATCCAGTGCAGCAGCGCAGGGGCTGGTAGCAGCTAGATGACAGGGACACAGGAACAGTTCAAAGAGATGATCGCGAAGACAAGAGCGGCATGCCCACCCAAAGATTGTGAGCTAGGAGAAAAAGAAGAGCAAAACAAAAGCAGCAAGCAACCATGGGAAGAGCACCAAGAAAGGGGGCATCAGGAGCCCAAGGTGTTACAGCTCAGAGTGTTACAGCTCTGTGGGGAGGGGGTCCCAGCCCCACGTTTGGGCGCCTGCTGTGGTCACTGGCTGTGGCTGCTCTCCTCCAGCTGTGGTTGCTCTCCTGCTTTCTCAGTTCCTTCAATCAGTCATCCCTTCTGGACCCCAGGGCTGGTGAGAAGTCTGTGCCAGCGTCACCACGTTAAGAAGCAGGAGACCAGGTTCAGTGACACAGATCTGCTTTATTACAGGAAAGTACGGGCTTATATAAGGGTAATAGTCGAATCATAACACAGCATATGGGATCCCTTATTAGCATGGCAGACTAGTATCTTATTACACTCTAGTGGGCCAGATGCCGTTTTCTCTCAGATAAGAAACAGGAAGCACTGCATTCCAGCATGATAGGTATCAAAGGCAAAAGGCAAAATCAGTCACAAGATTTTCCACAACACTTTTTGTGGAAAATTTTATTCCAAAGAATTTTTGTAGGATTGAAATTTTTTAGACAGTTTATCATTTTTTGCAAGGAATAACAATGGAATTATATATTGAAAAAAATTCTTAAATACAGTAAAATTCATGCATAGCTAAAGTGTGCATGCTCCTTATTTCAGTTATTGATGCCTCTCCAGGTTGTAATACCCAAAACACAGTGAAATCCATTGTCAAATTATGGACCTAAGCTGCCCTATCAACTTAGTAATGATCAGCTAAATGACACAAACAATTTTTCCTGTATGTGGTGAATTATCACAAAGATAATCGTGATATTTTCATAAAAGTTAAAAGATTACATGTGACTATCTGCAATATTTGGAATTAAAATAATAAAGGTTGATCTGAAAATGTAGTTTAGTGGTAGAACATTTGTCTATGAAGCATGAAGCCCTGGGTTCAAATCTTAGCCCCATAAAATTAATGAAATTATAATGTTAGTTGTATGGCCAGTGGTTCTCAGCTGAAGCAGTTCAACCTCCCCTTCCCATGTGAAATTTGGTGATATCAACAGACACTTTAGATTTTTCCCACTGGATGTCATGTAGTGGGACATAGGCTAGGAATCTTGTAAAATGTCCCATAATGCATAGCCCCCACCCATAATGCAGAATTTTCTGGCACAAAATTCAGTAGTACCAAGGGTGAAAAACCCTACAATATGTAACTGGTTAGAATATTTTCACTTATACTGTAAACATATAAGTAACAATTTGTATATTCACTCCTCATGATTTTAAAATTTAGGTGATATTTTATTAAAAAAATACAGAACCCCAAGCTTAAATAAAATAGTTTCTTAAAGCACAGAGTATTGGGAGTATCTAGGATAAATGTTTAGTGAGATAAGTGCTTAGTGTGGTAAGTGCTTGCCTTGCAAGTATGAGGAATCAACTTCAATACCCAGAACCCACAATTTAAAAGATGGATGTGGTGGAGTGAGTTTGAAATCCTAGTACCAGGGAGGTGGAGCCATGTAGATCCCAGGTCTGGAGCTGTGACAGATCACCTAGCCTGCTCAGAGACTTCCAGAACAATGAGACTGTGGCTCAATTTTTTTTTTTAAAGTAGACAGCCCCTGAGAACGACACCTTTGATTGTTCTCTGTCATCCACAGCTTCATGCACTTAAACACGCACTCACACACACACACATGCACCTACACATATGGACATACACAGATATGCAAACACAGAGAAAACATTGTGTACTTATTGAACCCCCGAAGTTCAAAAAAGCAATTGGAAAACATTAGCTCAGGCAAATAGAAATGATTGATATTTACTCCTGGAGGCTTTTAAGAGAATTGTTCAGGCATAAAACTGCCTTGAGGAATACTGAGATTTACTTGGTAGGCTTTGTAGAGTGCTTTAAGTTTTAACTCTGCCTGGGTGTGCCAGAGAATTGGGATAAAGATCATGGTCTTAGCAGCCTTGTCAAGGCATCCCGATTCCCTGGAAGAAGAATCTTGCTTCAGTGGAGGCAAACACTTGGCTTCGACTCAGCATAGTAGGTAATAGAGAGTGCATGGTAGCTGGGCATGGTGGTGCACCCCTTCAATCCCAGTGCTCAGAAGGCTGAGACTGGAGGATCATAAGTTCCAGGCCAGTACAGGCTATAAAGCAAGACTCAGTCTCAATGCATGCGAACAAACCATCCATGAAAAAAAAAAAAAAACTAAAAAGTCATATAGAATTCAGAAAAAAAGAAAGAATGAAAGGGAGAGAAAGGATGGAAAGACTGAGCTGTAATTACTAATTTTTAAAACTGTCAGCTTTCTCTTTTGAAGAATGGGGTTAGAAACCTGCACTGTGACTGGGGTTTGTTTTGTATTCTGCTGTTGTTTCTCTCTCCTTTGTGACTCAAGTGAACTAACCTTGAGCACAGATGAGTCTTGTATTAAAGACTAGAAAATGGATTGGAACAGAAAGATGTAAATATATTCCTAATTATAAAATGGTAGTTAGTTTCCTTTTTTACATTAATCCAGAATAGACTTTTTCAATTCTGATACAGCTCGTTTTATAATTTCAGGTACATAGTGAAGCATTGTATTTTAAATGCAATTTTAATAGTATTGATGAATCCCATATAATTATTCCATTAACCTCGATAAACACTTTCACTTTCAACTGCAATTCAGTAGCTGAATAAAAACAGACCCTCTAGGATCCCATTACTTGCTATACCTCTCTCATTTTAAAAGCCAATTAATTTACATGTTCAGCATTTTAATTACATGGTTCCATTAATGCCCCCAAATAATCTCTAGAGAGTACCTTTCTACCTTCAAACTAATAGGAAACTAAAATTCTGAGTTTTTCCATTTCTGTACAAATCAAAAAAATCCATCTTAGACATAGGACATAAACATAAATATATATTTTGTTTTATGCAAGGATTTATATAATAGTCTTGTTTTTTAAAAGAAATTATATTATCAGAAATCATATATTTCATATTTTTGGACACCCAAGAAGCACAACACTAATGTGTTTATGCCTACCTATAATCCCTATCTTCAAAAGGCTAGGACAGGAAGAACTCCAATTTAAGGCCATCCTGGGATGCATAACTTAAGTATATCTCACAAAACAAAAGCTAAAATAAAAACCTTCACAGTGCTCCAGTGTACACAGTCCACTGTTGGGATATCAGCCTCATCTACTACATATCTTAGTGCACATGCCCTTTTTCTAGTGGAGTAAGCTGTTATCTAGTTTCCCAAATTGTTTCTCTCCTTTTGGGGTACAGGGAAGGATAGATGTGTGTAGCCACATAAGAGAGAAACAGCTAATGGAATGCAAGCAAGAGATATGTACACTTGCAGGACCAGGCCATGAACATCTCCCCAGGTAGATGTCTTCCCTGTGTTTCCCTTTCAGTTAGGTAGAATCACAATGACCCCAGAATCGCCTGAGCCCTTCACTTCCAGCTGAAGGGCAGCTATCTGAGGAAGAGTATCTACTTTGATCTATTGTATTACAAGAGTGAGAAGTGAGCCTACAGAGCACAAGTCCTAAAATATGATGACTTATGTGCTTTTATCTGGAACAGCAGCCAGTTACCATGGAAAGTACATTTTCTATGATATATAAATCATGAAAATAAGATATTTTTAAAGTGTCTATGTGTGCTGGGCTGAGAGATTGCTCAGTGGTTAGAGCACTGGTTGCACTTACAGAGGACCAGGGTTTGGCTCTAGGTACCTACATGGCAGCTAGCATTCATCTGTGACTCCAGTTCCATGGAATCGAACACCCACTTCTGACCTCTGCAGGCATTGTTTGACACAGGTGTGCTTACATACATGTAGACAAAGCACAATGCACATAAAATAAAAACAAATAAATCCAAACATTTTAAGAAGAAAAGTATGGATGTGTATTTTCGTGTGTACATATGTGTATGCACACTTACATTGTGACACACATGTTGATGAATGTATAGTCACACATATCAATATACATATTGGAACACACATATCTTTTGATAACTTTTTTCAGCAAATATTCTTCTGATGGTCTTTATTATTGCTTTTGTGAAAAGTTGATCAGTCCTGAAAACAAATTTAAATGCAATGAGCTAAGGGAAAGCCATTTGCACTTTTTCCTCTTTCTACTGCGACTTCTCAAATACTCTTGTTCACATAAATCTTGAACTGACATAAGAAGATTCCTGTTTAATCATGAGTTTTGTTTTCTTGTTCTTACTTTCTTCCATTCAGAATGATTCAACTTGCAGCAATTCTACCTGGCTTCACCCTTTATACCAAATTTATCTTTTCTGTCCTTGACTTGTCTGCCATTGGTATTCAAGAATCATAAAACTTTTGGCTATAAAGTACTAAGCATTTGACGTATTCTAAATATTGTATAAGGCTGGACTATATTCATTTTGCATGTTCTCTTTTGATTTGATCGATAGGCAATATTTCAGAGACCAGTAACCTGAAATTCATGTTTATAGCAAGTCCTTTTCCCCCATTTCAAGCAACTGAACTGAAGAAAATGATTGTCTTTTTGTATTGTTTCAGAACTGTTAACCCAAGCATCGTACATAAAAATATAAGTAAGAATTTCAAAATCATCTGCATCTGGTGATATTTCTCTTAACGATGTGAGCACTGCAGTGTGTTCTTTTCTACTGGGATAGCTTTTACAAGCTACACCATGTCATTAGCCTTTTCTTTCACCAGGAGACTTGCTATGTTCACAAAAAAGCTGACAGCTCTCCTCTAACTAGTGTGATTTTAGAAAAGAAGGTGACAGGATGGCTAAACCAGGCCTCACAAGGAGACATCTTTGCAGTGTTAACATGGAAAGTCAGAGAGCAAAAGGAAGCTGAATAGCCTTCCAGGTAAAGGGGAAGGAAGGCCTAAGGACCTGCCCCATAATACTCTTTTCTGAGTAAATGAGATACAATGGGGAACAACGGCTTTGAGTCAGGAAGACCCATGTTCACTTTAACTCCTCACATTCTTGGCATCTTCATCTGAAACAGGAGGGCAAGATCCGCATATGAAGACAGTAAAAAACGTAAGTGTTGTAATTCTGTATCCACTGCGTAGAAGCATCGACATGTATTGAAGCCTCTTATGTGCTGAGCTCTGTTCTAGGCTCATAAGCAAAATCTATAGACTAATGAGCATATTTTATAGTGGGAAAAATCTGCAGTAAGGAAGACAGATCAGAAAGATTCACTACACATTGGGTGATGAGAGTGGGAAGTAGAAAAGAAATGCATGGAGAGGGGTGGAAAGGTTGAATTTAGAAACTAGTGTAGCTTGAAGGGTCAAGACAATGCATGGATGGAAAGGTGACATCTCAGTAAGAGGAGAAAGTGAGACACACAAACACTGAGGATAAGGGTTCTAAAGAGAAGAAAGGGTAAATGCAAAGACACCCTGAGGTGGAAGCAAGCCTACTCTGTTCCTAGAACAGAGAGGAAGCCCCCAGGAAAGCATGGTGAGCAGAGGTGAAGGTGGCTGGAACAGGTTTCAGAAATACACATCATTTTAGATTTGTGTGAGGAAACTGATGTGAACTCTGAAGGGAAGAACACACGAGTATAGTGAACAGAGAAGTGACATAGCCTGGGATGTCTTTCAGTAGGCTTACTCTGACAGCAAGTTTGAGAAGAGCTGAACCATAGTCAAGTAAAGCAACAGGACCAGTGTGAAAGCTTACATTCACCCAGGTATCTTGGCTCTGAGTTGCAGTAGCACAGAGGATGCTACGAAGTGGATAAATGCTGTCTACCCAGTGGGTTGGATGCTTGAGCAACTGCAGAGGAAGTCTGAGTTACATCAGAGAACAACTGCCAGAATATTAATTCTTTTCTCTTTCTGTTTTTATTTAATATATTTTGAGGTTTATTAGTAACATCAAACGATCAAGTTTTTGCTCTAGAAACTGGATGCTCAAGAACTCATAAAAGCAGATTCTCCTAACTAAGTAACTAAGAGACCACGTCGGTATTGGGTAAACAGGACTTCAATTACTTTCCTATGTTAACATTTAAAGTATAATTATAAATTTACTCTTAGAACTTTATAGACGTCAATCAGTACAATTTTCCATGAGGGACACATGCTTTACCATCTCAAAATTTATTTTACAACAATTATATTTACAATGTTAGGTTCTATTTTAGTGAACTAAATTTTAGGCAATGAATCTGAGATTCAGGCTACATCTATCTTAAAGAGCACTTCTTAAGTAACCAATGAAAAGGAAGTGATAACTTCAAAGAGTGTATGGGCTTTCTAAAGCAGGGCTGTGGTGATGACTCAGTGAGTAAAGTGCTTGCCTTGCAAGTGTGAGGACTACAGTTCAGATGTCAGAACCAGTGTAAATGCCAAGTGGATATGGTAAACCACCCGCAGAGACTCTCCAGAGCAAACTGGTATCCAGACTAGCCTTATCAGCTAGCTCTGGGTTTAATTCATCTGCCTCAATGAATGAGGTGGAGCATATTAGAGGAAGACTGTGGAAATCAGCTTTGGAGCTCCATGCACACACACACACACACACACACAAACACACACATGTGTATGCCCATTGCCATGCTCAGATGCACCCACACACAAGCAAGCATTACTACACATGAGCATGAATAACATACATAGATATATGAGTGGAAAAAAATGTCCTATACATATTAATTTAAAAACACAGTCTTCTGGGGCTGGAGAGATGACTCAGCAGTTAGGAGCGCTGGCAGTCCTTGCAGAGAACTGGAGTTCAATTCCCAGCACCCACATGGTGGCTAACATCCTTCTGTAACTCCAGTTGCTGGGGAAATCCAATGCCCTCTTCTGTTCTTCGCGGGCATTGCACGATGAGTACACTTATGTAGATGCAGATAATACACTCATACTGAGAAAATAATCATGATAAATGAAAGCTAGAGGGAATTCATTTAAACAATAGGGAGAGCAATAAGCAAAGAGCATGGCTAGATGGACACTCAGAACTTGAGAACTACACAGGCCCCCTCTCTATCCATGGGACCCACATCCCTTGGCACTCAGGGACATTCTAGGTTTTAACACAAAGTTTGGAAAGTTTTTCTGTAATTTTCTATTCTCATTCTATTTAAGTCTACTCTAATATTTATTATTCTTGCATTCCACCTGCTTTTGTTCTGAGACATTCTTTTTTCTTTCTTTTTGTCATAAGATGGAAATTTTAATTGGTGATTTGGTATTTTTCTTTTATTTTAGAATAGGTGATCACAACTAAAAATCCTCCTGTGAGCATTGCTCCAGATGCAGGTCTCTGTTCCAGAATGTGTTGTGTTTGCAGTGAAGGAACAAGCAAAAAGCTAAACTGGTTTTTGGAAAGTGCATCTTATGCTGAATCCATAGTTGCTGTGTTAGTTAACTCTTCTTCAATTCTTTAAAAAATTGTATTCATGTATACAAAGTATCTTAGTTTTATCCCACCTACATCCTCCTTCTAACTACCCCTCCCTGCCCATTCCCTGCAATACATCTGTCTCACACAACTTCATGTCCTCTATGTCCTCTTTTATTCTCTCTCTATTTCTTTAGACACTGAGTCCAGTTCTACTACCCATATGTGAATATGTGTGGGGTCATTCCATGGGGTGTGGGAAACCTATCAATGACTACCCATAAAGAAAAGTGACTCCCTCTTTCTCTGAAGCCATCAATTGCCAATAGCTTCTCAACTATGCCTGGTGCATAGAAATCCCCTCCTTCATCCATGTAGGAAGTCTGAGATGGTATTGACTTGCAACAGCCATGCTATGTCCAGAAGACAGCACTTCACAACGTCCTTTCCATCCCCCCAGATCATATGTTCTTTCTGTTTCCTCTTATTTTGTGTTCCCTGAGCCTTTGGGGGAGGGAGTGTTGACATGAAGGATTAATCCATGGCTGAGTAATAATGGCTGCTTATTCCTAGCAGTTTGGGCAGCTGAGAGTCTCTGCCTTAACCACTACAGTCCTCAATAAGAAGCTTCTCTGAACAAAACAGAGAGCATCACAAATCTACTGATAAAAGTGTAAATATTTGGAGGCCAATTTAACAGCATGACTATTTAGCAGAAACAGGTTTTTCCCTTGGGCCTATGACTTTCCTAGCCATGAGGTTTAACAATAGACTTGGTTAACTGTTAACACTTATTCCACAGCATTTCAGACTGGGAAGCCACAGGAGAGATCTGTGTCTCATGTAAATGAGCACACCTCTGAGAGTTTCATATATAAGCAGGATGTACACAGAATTACTCTGAGACCAAAAAAAAGTTCCACTAGTTTTTCGTATGGAAGAAAAACTATTTTCCTCTATCACCTTGGAAACATTTTCCCCTAAACAAAATAGTTGTGTACTAACTTTCCTAAGCCAAAAACAGAGAAGCCCTTCCAAAATCCAGTTATTAAACATGGGACAGTAGCTACCAACAAGCTAGAATGGTCCTGAATGATGCAAAGAACGATCCTGAACCTGACTGGGGCAGATAAAAGTTACAGAGATGCAGAGTTCTGGCAGGCATGTAGAAGGAGAGAAGCAGGAAGATGCGTTATTGCCATTAAGCAACTCTCCATATGCAGAGAGACATGCTTATGTGCTTATAAAACGCTGAGGGGAGCTTGACATGTATGCATGAATTTTGGTACTCAATCAAAGGATATTTCTTTTATAAGGAATGCCCAAAATGCAATTAAATTACAACCATATATTAAAAAAAAAAAAGGCTGAGGGGAAGGGTCCAGAGGTTAGTTTTACTCAACCAAAGAAAGCTGAGGTATCATATAGACTGTTCCAAAGAAGACATAGGAATCATGTGGTAGAGCCATATCCAAGACTGAACCCCTAGGTTTTTGTTTGTTTGTTTTGTTTTGCTTTGTTTTGGTCTTTTTTTGAGACAGGGTCTCCCTGTAGCCCCAGCTGTCCTGGAACTCACTATGTAGGCCAGGCTGGCCTTGAACTCCCAGAGATCCACCTGCCTCTGCCTCCTGAGTGCTGGGATTAAAGGCGTGTGCTACCACGCCCGACTTGAACCCCTAGGTTTTAACTGTGAATTTCCCCTCACAAACTACAAGTGGAAACACACAAAACAAGGAAGTTATAACAATAAAAGAATGTTTTTAAATAATTTAACCACAGCATTTTAGATTGTTTCTTAATATAGTCTACATTTTTTAGAATATTACACATTGCCTTTTCTATATTTGTAAGCAAACAAATATTTTAAAAGACCCTCAGATATTATAAATATATTTTATGTAAATTAGTAATCAAGTCAATCAAATATATACACAGAGGAACAAATAAAATTCAGCAAAGTTGTGCCAAAACTATTATACATGTCTCCAAAAGAGAGTATCAAATAGAGAACCTTATCTTATAGTCTTCTAGGTTTACAGAGGATTATGCTTCATATAATCTTGAGGACTCTTCTTACGGCATTTTACAGGCCTGGGGACTAGTACATGTGCAGTAATGCATACCTAATTGTACTCTACTTAGATCTTACTTCCTATGAATGCATTTTTAGCTGTTTGCATTTTAGAAGTGAACAAATGCCTCCTGGTGGCAAATTGCAGGTGCATTGCAATTGTAGCTTCTACTTCACAGACATTACAAGGTGCAAAGTCAATTTCAAAATTACCCCTGAAGCATCAGGTCTTTGATGGTGTTTCTGCAATACCGTGAAAGAAAGGTCAAAGAGTGGGGAAAATCCCAGACTACAGATGAAGGAAACCCAATTCCGCAACAGTGAAGCTGAGCTCATGCTTGCAAGACTACTATAAAATATTATAAAACACCACAATTAACAGCTTGAAAAATTGATTGGATTCCTAAGAGAGTTTTGTGGCTATTGAACAGTTACAATATTTGGGATAGGGTGCCTTTGGTTTAATATCCCCTGTTTCTTTTAAGTGATTCAAAATTGTACCATAAGATTATTTCTGCTATGTCTACACACTCATTTGAGGACTACTGACACTATTACTAGCGCAAGTAAAAAGCAACAGAGTAAGGAAAGCAGTCTATCTGAGTGATACAGCAGGGAGGCAGAGAAGAGCCTCTAGATTCACCTTTCACCATGTCCAGTGATGATTTTTAAACCTTGCTGACTGCTGCTGTATTTACTTTATACAATATAAGAGGACATTGTACTCAACAACCAAATATAAAAGCACAGTAAATAGAGATTTTTGAAAATCTGGTTGCATAAGAGACAGAAGGGGCTTTGCAATTTATTCCCTTCGCAAAATGTTAGATATGTCTATTATATGAACATTTTCTTCCCCCCAAAAAAACTTAAATAGTCAAGAAGCATTTTGAAGTATTCTCAGAACCAAGTTTGGACAATTAGAGCAAGGTAATTGCTCTGTAAGCATTGATCCAACTCTTGCCATAGCTGTGGAAAGGTGTAGACATGATGGAAATTACATTTTAACTATATGGTTAATTCTCCATATTAGTCTTTAAATGAATATGTGCTGTCAGCTGTATGCAGCCAGTGGCCGTTTGCTGTTCATGAAATCCAGAGTTTAATAATAGGCTGCTTGAAAGAGTAGATATACACTCTGGCCTCACTAGCTAAATAAAAATGTAAAAGGCTGAATATAGAATCCATTTGCTAGCAATTAGTCTTCCAGGATAATAGAGGTATAAGGTTGTGAGTGCAATTGGTCAAATATCAGTTGTGTGAGTTTTGTTAGAGCTTAGCATAAAACACTCACAATGCAGAACATAGGTGGCAAGATACAGATGGGAGTTATCTTTATAAAAAATATTTTGATTTATTTTATATGTACGAGTGTTTTGCTTGTGTGTGTATGTAAGTTTACCAATCTATGTGTATAGCCTGCAGAAGCCAGAAGAGGTGGTTAGATCCTCTGGAAGTGGAGTTATGGATGGTTGTTAGCTGCCATGTGGGTGCTGGGAACTAAACATATGTCCTCTGGAAGAGCAACCAGTGCTCTCAGACTCCAAACTAGCTCTCCAGCCCTGGGACCTATCTCTTAATGTAGCTAAATAAGCAATATTTGGAGGGAAAATAAATGCCATTTAATACTCCTGTTTGCTCTTGTATGGATAAAAACATCGTGATCAGTCTGGTACAGGCTGCTTAAGGCTTGAATCACGCAATGGAAGATGATCCTTATAAGAAAACAGTGAAGAGCACAGGATTTAATATGGAAGGCAACATGGCAAAAAATCAGATCTATTGAAATAATATGATGGTTTGGTTGCAACCAAATGTGCTAGGGTATTCTTGAGCTATGTGAACTTCTGGAGTATACTGTTATCTAATGTTAATATAGTTAATAGAAAGGACAGTGCCATGGTTCTCTACACAAAAAAACATTGTCTATACTCTCAGGAGCATATCTGTGAGAACAGCTGTATTGGAGAATAAGAATAGACAAGCACAGAAAGGGCTATCCATAGACTGTTGGGTTTTACTTGGTGAAAGTAGTTGCTGTCTAGAACAGAATTTGACAAGTTATGACTCGCAGACTATATCTGTGCAACTGGCTGTTTGTAAATAACTTCACTGGAATATAGCTATGCTCATTCATTTTACACTCTATGTGTGATAGTTTTCACACCAAGGAGGAAGCATCACAAAGATACAACAGAAACTGAATATTCTGACAAGTTGAATGTGTGTACTACTTAGCCCTCACTGAAGTTTTCTGGCACTGCTCTTAGAGATACAGATGATGCGCTCATCCATTCTACCCAGTGCCAGTAACATGGCTTGTGGAGTTTATGGCTATAAAACTCAGTGAAGTCTCTCTACACTACAGATTTTTGAGAAGGTCCCTCTTCTAGTCATGCCCAGCCCACGACCCATGAGCCACATGTGGCTGCATGTGGCTATGGTAGCTATGAATGTATTAATAGATAGTTTTGCGATTTATTTGTTTGTTTGGGTAACTTGGTTGCACAGTTCTCAAGCATGAACTTTGAGGATGTTAACATTCCTTGCCCCCCTCTATATCTGGCCTGACATCCTGTGACTAACAGATAAAAATCTTTTAGGATGTATTAATAAAACAATAAAATTCTACTTTCCATCACCCAAAGAGATTTTTCTGCTTTGTTCTAACTGCCTACTTAATGTTTCCACCAAGGTATTTAAAGTGTCTTAATTTCTGACTTTCTTCTTATGTTCCTATAAAGGCCTCATGAAACTGATTCCACTCTGGAATATATTGTTTGGGGAGACCAAACTGTACTCCTGGAGTTAGTCATATTTGGCTCCAAAATAAACAATGCCCTCTCCCCTTTGAGGTGATTGTTGTGTTTTTGTGTCAACCTTTGAAAGAGCATGCCATTGCATGAGTAAGAAGTCTAGCCCCCCCCCCAAGTATCTGGGTCTCTTCACAATAGGCTCATTGACAGGAGAAAAGGTACTCGATGTCACTAATAGCCATAAGCTGTAGAGAAGAAGTTTGAGATTCCTCTGCAACCCACGGAGATTCATAAGCTCATATACCATCTTCACTGCAGAGGGAAATAAAGAGCAAAGGCAAGCTAAAAGGGTGATACATGATTCTAAGGGACAGCGAATCGACCAAAGTACAGACAATAGTTTGAGAACTAGCAGTATCCCTTGGGAGTTACCCTCAGAGTAAAACATGAAGTCTGTCTGTGTGGTCTCTATGATATCTCTTGGTTATTCAATGAAATTCTGAAGGAGGAGTTGGAGACAATCACATTTCTTTGGAAGAAATTCTGTAAGTCTGACAACACAATTTTAGAAAGTTCCTCAGCTTTGCTTTGGAAGAGAACAAAGAGAGAAGATAATTGAAACAGATGGGAAGACAAAATCAAACTGATGTTACCTCTGAAATTGCTTTTCCAGCCAAACCTGTTCCAAAGCCATATTATCAGTGTGAATTTTCTGAGTTCCAGCACCATCCCCAAAGAATTACCAATTGTGTTATGGTTCCAACATCAGATGATGTGCCAGAATTCACACGTGTCCTTCTGTCAGCGATTCATATGTCCACAGGAAGAATATATATGGTCTACGTAAATTCAGAATTAAGCATGCACTCATTTTAGAAGTGGTATACTAAAATGATTTATAGGCAACACAGTTATCATTATCTGGGCTGGTTAAGGAAATAATGACTTTATTAATAGAGCATGATCTGCTTGCTGCTGAAAAGCCAACTAGAAGCAGAGAATTGATAGGAAGGAAATTTGGATTATTTAAGAGTCAATATCTTGAGATAGGGAAAGAGTGATGACGATCACCCCCTGCAACACACACACCAAAATACATCTTAGGGAAATCAAAAAAGAACTAAAACAGAAAGCTTTTATAACAGAGGTAAAGGATGCTCAGGGAATTCTGGGCATAAAGAGAGACACTATGTGAGCAGGAGTGGGAGATCCCCATCACCTGGGCCATGTGTCTCCTCTTCTTTAACTCAAATTTGGCTACAACATTCCAGTGACTCTTGGCTTTCTTGGCCTATTTTAGAACAGTTCACTTTATTGAGAGTTAAACCTCATAGCAACTTGCACACTTTGTGTCAGTTGTCTCACAGGACTGAGAATAAAAACAGGCATTGCACACTCTGATGTTACCTGAAGGGCATCATATTTACTGGATTCTGAAAAAAAATCTAAGAAAAATTATAAGGTGGATAATGTTATATTAGTCTCTTAGATGTGATTTTCTTGAGAAAAGAGAATGCTGGACCAAGGGAGGGAGAGCAAAAGTGAACCTGCTAATGACAAATCACCATGAGGGCAGATAGAGTAGGCAATGCCACTGTCACAACAAAGAATACTGCTTGAATGAAAAAGATGGGAAGTCAGATGGGTGTGTGTCAGAGATCAGCAGTACTAAGGCTCTGAGATGGAAGGAGCTTGAGAACATCAAAGAAGAAAGCCAAAGAACCATGAGGAAAGCAGCCATTAAAAGTATGGCTAGACAAACCTAAAGAATTACCCAGAGGAATGTTCTTTCAGTCTTTGTTTACTGTAGCACATTTGGTTTGCATTCAGGTTCAGACCAGGACAACTTCCATAGTCAGAAGGACTATGCCAAGAAAAGCAGATTGAGCAAAGGTCATCACAATCCCTGAAGATGAATCACCAGTGTCTCCAAGAAAATTCGGAGGATGGTCCTGAAACAAAGCAACAGGCTTTGAGGGTTTGCTCATCGCTCTGACCCAGATGTTGGTATCCCTCGTTCACAGTTTCATTACTAATTTATTTACATTGAACAGAAGCCCTTTGGGGACTGAGCTGGTAAGACTAAAACCCCTTTGTGGCACTCCTAAAAAAAACATAGTTAATGTATAAATGTACAAAGAAGAATCTTCCTGCTTGGCCTGCTTTCTAATCCCTAAGGGAAATTCACAAATAAAAAATTCACTACTGTGTCTTAAATAAAAGTGTTTAAGCTCACAATTTTTCTCTTTCTCCTCTCCACAGATCTGTTGCCTGAAACTGTTACTTACCGTAGTTCAAACAGAATCCTGGAAATCTGTGAGGAACGAGGGAATAATAACTTGCAGAAGTAATGGCCACAGTTAGTCCTTAATCTGTACTCTGTGTGCGTTAAGCAATCTTATCTGTTGCATTTGGAAGAGGAAACGTACAAAAGCGATTATGTTCTTCAGGCAATGCTGTTCTTAGGAAGAATGCAATCCTTTGTCATTTTCCTTGCCTGGGATAGGGAGTTTGCAGGGTGGGCCAATGTGAAAGAGAGGTCTAAAGCCAGCATCCTGTCACTTTCTATAAAGCTTGAATGGATGATTCTAAAACACAAATAATAAAAATGAACTAAGTAAATAATCACCAGTTCATTCTGGTTGACTGTGAAGGTAATCAGACTCATTTCCATATACCTTGTATGAAGTATTGCCTCCTACCAACTTTGTTTTATTTACTCCAGAACTTGCTGGAACTTTCTCAGCATATCTTCAAGTAAGCCATATTGTGGAGTAACTGCCAAGCTGTGCCTGAATCTTGTCTCCTTCCCAGTTCCCAACTATCCCCAACCTGTGTTAACTGAAGTGCCTGGAAAATAGTAGGGTAGTGAAAAAGGAATAGTATCTAGGTTAAGTTCTTTGGAAACTATTCCTGTTATGGTAAGAGGATCAGTTTTATTATTTCAGTTAATGATGTAGTTGGTCATTTTCATCTTCCAGTATCCTGCCATTATGCTCATCTTCTTGGCTTTCACATTCTTTGCAAACATTTTTTGAGCCAAGGTCACACTATGCATCCCTGGCTATGTAGAGCAGTTTGGCCTTGAACTTCCAGAGATCTACCTCCCTCTGCCTCTCAAGTGCTGGAATCAAACACATGTGCACCATGCCTGCCTGCAAAACATCTTGAACCACCCTGGACATTACTTCTCAGTCTGAGGGTTAAAAGGATTGGTGATGTTAGCATTGTCTCCACTGCTTCACAACTTATTTTAAATGCAAATAAGAAAATCACTAGAATTTCCTTTTTGTCTAACATTATTTCCATATTATAAAATAAATATAAAATAAGCAAATAATAAGCCATTAGCAAAAACATAAAGTTAGAAATGCACATTAAAATGGTGTATTATGTAATCATGTTTAATACGAATGAAAATGACAAATTTCAACAAAGCAAAAGTGGCATTTATCATTGTGCTAAGCTATAAAAGAAAGAATTTTACTGCGCAGTCAACTAACATGAAGCTCAAGATCTGTCATCTCAGCTCTCCCCTCTTTGCTGGGTAGTGGGGCACTTATAGGCAAGGAAAGGGGAGGACCTGCTTGTTGATTGGATGCTGGAGTCTGGGGTTCTTCTCCATAGAAATAGATAGTTATTATGCCACAACCATGGATATGTTTTTTAAGGAAATGGATGGAGTTGTATTCTGCATGGAGAATTTTGAGCTTCGGACATCAATAGCTCATAGCCTAGATGAACTGGGTTCTTCTGCTTGTATCCATTCTTGAAACCAATATTAACTGGATCTTTGATGTTTTTCTTGAACAAACTTAAGCAATTTTCTATTTTAAATATTTTATGTAATCTTTGAAAAATACGAACATGTATACAATATATTTTTAATGAGAAGTTCTGTTCTTTGGCAATTTCATTCACGAATGTAATTCACTCTGGGAATTCCTCCCCAATCTTGCCAACCCCGAGAGCATCACTTCTTCCTTCCAAATCTCTGTCCCATGCTCATTACTTTAGGTTTTCTTTTCTGTCAAAGAGAGTTTAAGGCTGTCTGCATGACCCTAGATTGGAAGCAGCCATCGGAGCCTGGTGTGCTTACTACTGGGTACCAGACTGGATTTTATGCTTTCTTTCTCCCAGAAGCTGTTACTTGCTAGGAAATTGGCAGTAAGTGGTAGAGTCCTGGAAGCCCCTTGCCCACCCATAGTTAACTCTTAGGAGGGCCTGACTTCTCTGGGCCCAGGACCAGTAGGCACAGCTGCTGTAAGTTCATGCTTGCCATGGTGAGTCATGCCTAGAAGATGACATTCTGCGCCCTTCTCCCTATCTCTCAACTCTTATACTCCTTTCATCTCCTCTTCTTCTATCTTTCATGAGCCTTAAGGACAAAGCATAAATACCTTGTTGACAGCTGAGCACCCTCAAACATCCTTTATTCTTAGCAACTTGTACAGCCATTGGTATCTTGCATTCCACTCCAGTGTAAGAAAGGTGTCTCTGATTAAGACTAAGACTGGTCTTTGTGGGTATAACTAAAAAAATATTTAGAGGTGTTTTTATGCTATGCAGCAGTAGCAGGTTCCCCCTTGTGGCCTAAATCCTTTGGGTTTTGGACCAGTTCAAGACATGGATTGCTTTCTGTAGAACAGGATTCAAATTCAGTTAGTCACCAATGGGTACATTTTTCCTGCCAGGGAGATACTGTAGTCCTTAAAGTTCACTGATGGATAAATCATTGATACCTAAGTCTCTCCACCCCCAGGAGCCTGCAGAGGACCATGCAGTACTATGGAAGCTAGTCAGCAGGAAAAAGCTTACAGCTCTGTTCCTGTTTGATTTCTCAGTATCTTGCATGTCTCATATCTCAAGTCTTGCCTTTTATCATCTGACATACATGATAAACATATACAAAGACATTTATAAATTAGAAAATTAAAAGTAGGATTACTGTCATTCTGGTACATTTAATCCTCTGAGTTCTGAGGTTTTACTAGCGCTACACTGACGGAATGAAAATTCTCATATCTGACTGACTCTATTCAATTATGCCCATGATTTCTCTTTTTACTTACTTTGAGTCTGTTCTTCCTCTGCATTTCTCCAAATGAGTCATTTATAGGTGTTTGAATCAGAATATATCAAAAGGTTATTTTCTTCACAGGTTCTGATAAAGGAGATGAGAAAGAACACTAAGTTCCTTAGTCTAAATGTTCTAAGAGCAGGTGGTCAGCACTATTCTTATTCTTGGAATCATCGTCTAGGTATGTGGAGTGCAATGCTAGGAAATTCTGAATTCATGCCTTCTCAGAACATGTTCTGTGGCAGTGTTAAAGGGAAAAAATATTCAAATGAAATATCTTGGGATGATGGTGAGGTTCTTTCAGGAAGGATTAATTCAAGAGGAAAGGCCTAACTTCAAGGTAGTCAGACTCATCCTAAAGACTCAAGGAACAGATGAGATAGGACTCTCTCTCTCTCTCTCCTCTCACTCTCTCCCTCTTCTCTCACACTCTATGTGCTTTGTGGTACCCATGATGTGAGCAACTGTATCCTCACATGTCATCACATATCTTCCCATCACAATCAGTTAAAACCTTTGAAACCATGAACCAAAATACATCCTTTCTCTTTTAATTTAAAGTGTAGGCCAAAATACTTGGCTTTATTAGGTACTGTTAATTTTTTAATTGTGTGTGTGGGTAAGTACATACAAGAGCAGGTGCTTATGGAGGCCAGAGGCATTAGATCCCGCTGGAGCTGTAATTTACAGGTGGCTGTAAATCACACAGCATCAGTGTTGAGAACTGAACTTGAGTCCTCTGAGAGAGCAGTGCGTGCTCATAACATTAAGTCATCTCTCCAGCCTTTTATCTTTAATTGTGTGTATTGTATGTGTGTGTCTAAATGTAGGTTTGTCCATGTGAATGCAGATACCTGTAGAGGCCAGAAGGCATTAGATTCCCTGGAGCTGGAGTAACAGGCAGTGGTGAACTGCCCAACATGGCTGATGGGGCTTGACCCCTTCATGGCACCTCTACAAGAGCAGCACTTTCTCTTAACCTCTGAACCATCACTGCAGCCTCTGTCTTTTCTCCATTAACTTGTTTTGTTTAGGTATTTTGACACGATGACAAGAAAAGTAGCTAATATATGCTTCAAACTTGAGGGGCCATCCTTGGCAATAGCTATCTTGGTGGCAGAGTCCTGAGACAAGCCAGGATGCCCTATGCCAAGAGATAGGAACCGTGACTGGATATATCTCTGTCTGTTCTCCTCCTCCTTTCATATTCAGTTGAGGGTTTTCCATTACATAAGCTCCACCATAATTGCTGTCTAATCAGAAGTGTTTCTCAAAGTCTACATCTCTAAAGTAAGACTATTTCCAATATTTCATTATCATTGGCATGTACTGTTGATTTGTGCAGAATCAAATTCCAAGATTAATTTGGGGTTGGAGTACCTATTTGAACAATAATAGGGATCTAATACAATGGCATTTTTAAAAAACTTTTAATAGCAGGAAGGGATTGTCCTTAAGTCCCAATATGGCAAAGAAAAGCAAGAAGCAGTATTTATAACCATGGAGCAGGATGGGAGACTCAGTCTATAAACAATAAGAGGAAATTTCCAAGCAAAGCTGAAGACATTATGGCTGGATGAACTCTAACATGCTAAATTATTCAGGTTACTAAATATGAGGACTAAATTCAGATAGCAAAGGTAGGAATTTTCATTAAACTGATTGTCTTGCTTTTCTCTTGCTGTTAAAAAATACCCTGACCAAACAACTCAAGAAAGGAAGGATTTATTTCCATGTATAATATTGTCCACCACAATGGCGAAGTAGAAGCAACAGGAGCTCCAGATGCCTGATCCCATTGTGGCTCCAGTGAAGAAGCAGAGAGAGATGAATGCTGGGCTCTGCATGCTTTCTCTCTCTTTTTTTTTTTTTTTGTCTTTTTGAGACAGGGTCTTACTGTAGTCCCAGCTGACCTGAACTCACATGTAGACCAGGCTGGCCTTGAACTCTTAACCAGTACAGGACTTGAGCACATGTAATAGGGCCAGTTGTATTTAAAGGGAATCTTCCCGCCATGGTTAACCAATCTATATAATCCCTCCTAGGCACATAGAAAGGTGAACTTAATTTAGATAATCCTTTGCAATCGTGCCCAGAAGTTTGCTACTATGTGATTCTAGATCCTATCAAATTTATAATCAATATTAACCATTACATCTATCCAGCAAATTTCTTACTAAAATTGTCCTAAATAAGAAGAGACCAGAGCTTGCATTTAGAGTCTTTACAAAAAGGGAACTGATTCTATGATTGATCAAAGGAAATCTTTTTAAGAATGTCCATGGAGCTTCCCCATTTTCCCATTTCTCCCTTGATAATACCAGTCTCCTATGGTTCCACCTCTCTTGAGCTCCTTTCCCTTTATCCCCAAAGTTCTTTGTATAACCCTCCATCACCTACAATTTAAATACCTCCATTTTATCCATTTCTCCATTAGTAACACCTGTCTCCTACTGTTCTCTCTCAGAGAATGTTTTCCAGAGACAAGAAGGAGCTGAGATTTACAGGCATGAAGGAGCCTTGAGGGTATTCTATCTGTGTGTCTTAAGCCTGTTGTTCTATCTAAGGTAATAACCATGAGTAAATTAAGAAACCACTTTCTCCACTTGAGCAAAATGAAAAAGGTGACATGTTAGTCAGTAAGGTCTGCTTCTGACCCCAAGCACATGAAATGCACACGTTGCTTAGACGTGGAGACTGCTACCTAAACACTTGTGCACACACTGCTTAATATCCACTGTTCTGACTATGAGGGAGGAGAGCATATTTGATGAAACCTGACTGTGATTAACAAAGTCTAGTTAAACTGTTGAGTTAGTCAGCAAAAAGTATATAAAAGCAAACTGCTTTTGTTATTCTTGAACTCTGCTTTCTAAGGTCACTTGTGAAGGCTTTTGTTAGTGGTAGCCACAAATCCTGGACTTACTTTGCTTAAATTGCATACTATATGACTCTTTATCTTTATTAATGAGCAGAACCTAGAGGATTAATTGCATAACTTGGTTGAATGAACCAATAAATACTGACCTTGAGGAACATCCTGAGGTTCAGCCTCTTATCTTTGTACAAAAGATGCAGACACATAAAGGGTTGGAGTTATGGCTCAGAGATGACAGTTTATGTGTCATTGCACTATGGAATATCAGTCTGTCCTTAAATTCATTATAGAGACTGCAATCAGATTGTCGATTATTCAAAAACTAAGTAACAAGAAGAGAAGAAACTGGAGATCTGCTGGGACTATCATATCATATAAACATCATTTTCAAAATCATTTCATATATTCAAGTTGAAACAAGAATAAGTGCCTTCCATTTGAAAATTGTAAATATCTTCCAGTTGAAGTGAGTGTAGTTGGATTTCTAACCTTAGTTTCTGGCAACTCATATAATAAACTACAATTCCTATGGTTTTAAGCAAATGAAACTTTATCAAATTGTATGTCTTGTCTTAGCCAAATCAGAAACAATCACAAAGAAAATAATGATAATGTGATTGAGACAAATTGGAGTTATAAAAATTTTGTCTGTAAGAGACTTGGCTTTAATGACAGACTATAAACAAGAGAATTTAATTTGATTGATTTGAAGAGCCAAGAGCCTCTTTTTAGAGATGATGGGTCTACACAATGCACAACAACACCTTATTTCATGCTTCAGAGAATATAGTATAATCTATGTATGCACAGATAATGGCAAGAACACGCACAGAATCCTGAGGAAATTTGTGATAATATTCAGTGAAAGTCTTCTAAAGGTGGGAGAAGTAGGCATATACAAGTGTGACAGACCTGCAGAAATTCTTGCTAGAACAAGATAAATTATAAATCAATAAATAGGCTGGATATATCAAATCGGGAGGGATGTTCTCTCCCTGGAAGAAGGAGTCAACAACTCCCAGTCTGTCAAAACGCACCCAAGCCACTAAATCTTTTGCTGCTTTGGTGAGAAATGAAACAGGAGCAGAGCTGAAAATGCAGTCACTTTACTGAATGCTTAGTCTATACTAGATACATTGTGAGGTTTTCAAGGCCACAGACAAAACTCACCACCTTTGCTGGTAAGGATGTTACAACATAATAAAGAGACTTTTGTTCACAGGAGACCATTCATTATGTAAAATTCTTTCCTGGAATCAAGAACAGGAAGGAATGAGAACAGGGAGAGAACGCCTAGTTCTGACCCAGGGGAGTCAGGGCTAGCCAGAGGAGCAGAACACAGGCACCAGGGAGGATTTTGAGAAGAAATAAATAGAAAAAAGAAAAAGTAGAAAGAAAAACAAACACACATTCTCAAATGCTAGTATCTTGAAAGTACATTTCCAAGTGCATTAGACAGGCAAAAGATATAGATGATGATATTTTTAAACCAGGTAGAAAATTGATTTTAAGGTAAGATATGACATCTTCTTATTTATCTGAATTTAAATTTGTTTAAAATGAAATATTTATATATAAAAAAAATCAAATAGAAAAGAAGTTAGAAAAATTTGCTCAGACATTGAGCACATATATACATAGATGATGGATACTGGACAGTACCTATGAGACATGGGCTGAAAGTTACTATTTTATATACTTTTTATCTTCTTTTTTCACATTTTGTTTAGCCTTACTTTTTCTCATATAGCAGAATTAATTATAACTAAGAGAACCATTTCTGATTTTTTATGGCTTACCATTCTTTTAGTCAAACTACATGTATTACTTATTTTCCTGCTACCATGATAAAACAACATAGCCAAGGAAAATTACAGAAGGGAGAGTTTATTTGTGCTTAAGGTTCCAGAGGGATGAGTCCATCTTGATGGGGAGACACGGCACACAGGCAAGCAGCAGTGGGAGGCAGAGCAGAAAACTGAGCAGTCACATCTTCAAGTGTGCACAGGAAACAGGGACAGCAAGTCAGAAGTGGGGCAACACTGAACTTTCAAAGCCTTACCTCATTACTGTGCCTCCTCCAGCAAGGCCACCCCTCTTAGGAATTCCATGACTCTCTGAAGAAAACACCACCATCTGATCAAGTGTTCAAAAATTTGGAGTCAGTGGGGGACATTGCTCATTCAAACCACCACATTCCACTTCCTGACCCCCATAGGCTCATGACTGTATCATAGTTAAAAATGCTTTTACACCAAATTTAGAAGTCCCCATAGTCTTTAACAGTCTCAATATTTTCTAAACTCCAAAGTTTCTGCTTAGACTTATAGTATTCTCTTAAATATCGGACCTGAAAAAATTTTTAAAAAGCACATTACATATTTTCAACATGGTGTCACAGAATACACATTCCAATTCCAAAAGGGAGGCATGGAGGTATGGTAAGGAAATTATGGACTAAAGCCAGTCCAGAACTCAGCAGGTCAAACACCAATTATTGTCACTCCATATCTGATGTCCGGTATATTATCTTCAAAGGACCTCCAGCTATGTTGCCTGCAGCACTATCAGATTTTATATTCCTATAAATTATTTTCCTTACTATTTTAGAGTAGATACTGTATTTGTTACTCAGTTATTTTTTAATTTTACTTCTAATCTACTTCTTATTCGAAGACCTCAATTTTCATTTTATATTCCTTAAATACTTTGCTTTGCATTCAGATTACTCTCATGTCTGGAAGTCTTATGTCTCTAAATGTCTCAGGTCCCGTGCACTACATTCTCACTATTCTAGTCTCACTCTCTCTGTTTGATTTGTAAATCTGAGCTCCATATCACTACAATAACAGAACATTTCTGTGAAGAATCCATGAAGCCATGCTTATAAGAACATCCATATTTTAACATGTGTGATGCTTTTATTTACAGTTCATTGTTTTTGAATGAGTCATTTGTTTTCTCCTCAAGGAGATTAAAACACGTGATTAGTAAAAATGTAGATTCTGTTCGCAAGAGTTTGCGGTCCACTGGAGCTATTTTCCCTAAATATTCCTTACTCCTTCAGGCCTGAATAATGGCTAGGTTTTTATCCTCCTGCCTCGTACCATCAGATATGTTTTTCTGAGACTCCTTTTCCTTCAAGAGGCAACCTTAGTGATACTAGATACACACAATGACCCGATGTACCTCCTCCACTAAGTCATAATTTTTGTTTGTTCATTTCTTTTTGAATGCTGAAATCTCAATTTTACTTAATTCTGCTATGATGTCTAGATATAGCCTCCTAGATACTTTTTTATCAAATGAGGCCGATATTCTGAATAGTTAATGTACAATAGAGATTTAGTCAGTTTCACAATGATTAGTCAAAATGTGGGTACAGTCCTTTGGCTACAGATTCTGAAATGATGTAACTGGGAGGATACTCACTTTTACCTTAGCATGCAACACGCGTTCCAGAATCTTCACTGATGTGAGTAGCTCTGAAAATCCTCAAAATTCAAAAGTATTAAAATTTAGAACTTAAAAAGTAAGATGTTTTGTGTTTCTGTTATTAAATAAAAGAGGCCTTTCCGTCATCAAGTTGATAAGCTTCTGGTCCCATAAAGCTAGAAATTTCCTTAGGTAGAGTTGCTAGAGAGACTGGAGATAAAAAAAACATATTCTAAGTACAGAAACAATGCTGCAGTTTTATAATTATGGAGCATATCCACAGCACTTGAGAAAAATCTCAGATTTTGAGATCTTTGCAAGATAAAAAAGAAAGCACAAACCAAGGAAATGCTAAAATGTGACTGAATTTAGAAGAAATTTGTATATGGAAAGTATTCCAAAATGTGTGGAATTCTAAGAACTACAGCTCCAAAGAGGAAAAAATCCACAGCCTAAGGGAAGAAGTGCTTGAGTTGGGAAAACATCTTTATTATAAAAATGCATTTGTAGCCCCAAATAACATAAAATAATTTAAGACAGTCCATTTAGCAAGCCAAAAAAAAGCTTCTAATGAGATACTAAGGAGACAAGTGCAAATATCATCTCCTGAGCTGTCATGTAGCACTCAGCAAATGGGAGATTAAACAAATGTTCTGAATTTTTTGAAAATGAGAGAAAAGATATCATTTGAGAAAATTGCAATCTGGTGTTGAGAAGCTATTTTTACAAAACTATAGACAAAGAATCTGAATGGGCTTGTTAAAACTATGTAATAATTCCCATGATCTAACTGAGCTGGACTGCTGTACACAATGACAGTGACTGCCCCATTCACATATTAAATGAAATTGCTAGAAGGCACTCAGACTCCAGTGAATTCACCATATGAGGTTCAGCATCAAACACAAGAACCAGGGGAACAAATGAGGATGTTTCAAAGAAACCTGCTATAGTCTAAGTCCTGTGGCAGCTAAGGAAAGCTCACTGTGAGAATGCATCAGGATTCTGATTTAGGTTTCATGAAACATTATTTTGCACAGTTGGGTTATTAATTTCTTGATTAATCCAATTTTAATCTTTATTTGATTTTGTAATCAGAATTATCAAGTATGTGATTGAAATAAGCTGGGAGTAAGTAAATATAGTCCAGAAAATAAATAAGAGGATGAAATTAGAAACAGCAATGAAAAACTTCCTCTCCATATCCAGGGCTGTGCTAGTATGGGACCTCAGGAATGTGCAAGTGTGGGACCTCAGGAGTGTGCTAGTGTGAGACATCAGGAGTGTGCTAGTGTGGGACCTCAGGAGTGTGCTAGTGTGGGACCTCAGGAGTGTGCTAGTGTGGGACCTCAGGAGTGCGCTAGTGTGGGACCTCAGGAGTGTGCTAGTGTGGGAACTCAGGAGTGTGCTAGTGTGGGACCTCAGAAGTGTGCTAGTGTGTAAGCCTATAAGGAACTCTGCAAAGATGGCGCTGAGAGGAAGTGAACAGGGTGAGGCCTGGCTTGTTTTGAAAAGCTCCTGATTGGCTGAAGGACACTTCCCTCTCTAGGGGCACATGATCTGTGCATGATCATCCTTGATGTGTATGGGACTCTGCCCATGTGGCAGGTTGACCTTTGAGCTGACTGGATATATTCTGGAGGGGATTTTCTGGAGGGATTTCCAAACTGCGTTTTTTGCCTTTATAAGCTCTGTGACACCTGCAATAAACGAACTCCTGCTTGACAAGATTCCTTGTCATGTCTGATTGTCCTCAGCAAGGAAGGCTGGCAACAGGCAGAGAGTGCATCCCTCTTTCCCTGATCTCCCATGTGGGTGGCTTCTTCAGAGCAGTCTACACGCAGTGTCTGCTGGAGCCCGGAGACCCCCCACATCTGGCGCCCAACGTGGGCCTGGAAAAGGGGTAGGTAAAGATAAGGTAATCGGTTAGGGCCAATCTGGACTGAGGTTGGTGAGAACCAAAAGTATGGGTAATACAACTTCAAACACAGAGGCCAGGGTGATTAAGGTGCTGAGATACATGCTTAAGAGTAGAGGCCTGGAACTCACGGACCAGACCGCTAATAAGGTGTGGAGTACTGCGACCCACCTGACCCCTTGGCTGCTAGGGGAAAATCTGTTCACATGAGACACTTGGGACAGGATAGAACAACTGGCGTGGCAGAGGGAAATCCACTTGGGGGTAGACTCTCCACTCGGCTTTTACCCCACTCAGGCCACACTAAAGACCTGTTTCCGGCCCAAGAAGCCCAAGTCCCAGTCAGGTAGCGAGGAGGAGACCAAGGACGACCCTTCCCCAGATGAATGGGTCAAGTTTGATGAGTAAAGGAGTGAGAGGCTGAGACAGAAACAGAAACCCCCTGCAGGTGCCCGCATTTGCGTGAGTCCCCCACCACTCCTGGAGGGACCACCTGCAGAATGGCTGCCATGGGCAGGGATGGAACACCCCCTCCCCGTCAGGCCCCCTACAGCACCCGGAAGGAAAGGGAGAATCCATACGGGGTAAGGAAAAGGAGGATGAACCGCCAGCATATCCCGGGGATAGTAAGCCACAGGGGGCAGTAGAGGCGTTCCCACTCAATGTGAACCTGGGGGGCAACTTCCCTGCCCCCTGGTATCCCTGGGAAGCCAAGGACTTAAAGAAACTAAAGAAGGCTGTGGGTGAGGATGGGCCTAATTTGCCCTGGGTAGAGACCCTCTTGCAGGGTTTGGCCCACCAGCCCTATACTGCTAAGGACTGGTTGGATCTCGCTAAGGCTGTCCTCCTTAGTCCCATATTTATCAAATGTTATGCCTTCTTTAAGGAGGAATGTCGAGTTCAGGCAGAGAGGAATGTGGCAGCCAACCCCACCCCCACCCCCACCCCACCCCCCGTCCCTATTACTTTTGGGATGCTGTCAGGCACTGAAGATCAGTATGCTACAGGTGCACAGCAAGCAGCCATCCCCGCCCCCTACACAGACCAGGTCAGGGCCCTGGGGCTATCTGCCTGGAGGAAACTGGATGAGGGGCCCACAGAATCACCGATTGTGGGAATTACTCAACATCCCAATGAGCCCCTCCATGAGTTCGTGGACAGGGTGGAGAGGAGCATACAGCGTAAACTCCACCCTGGCCCACTGAGGGAGCACTTTACCAAGCTTTTGATATGGGATGGGATGAACTCGGACAATAAACTGGCCTGTGCTGGCCTTAGAAACAAGTCTGTGAGGAGATGGATAGTGGCTGCTCAGGATGTGGGGACTTAGACACACCATGCCAAGGCTATGGAGGCCCGGTGCAGACCCAGACGCAGGCACTGACAGTAGCCCTATTGCAGGTGTTCTTGGCTTCAGCAGAAGGTGGGGGGCCAGGGACAGGGAGAGAGGGCCAAGGTAAAGGGAATCAATGCTTTGGCTGCAGTCAGCTAGGACATTTCAAGAGAGAGTGTCTGGAGAAGGGTAACAGGCCTAAACCAGGGGGTGAAGGGCCTAGCAGGACCCTGACTATAGCAGGAGGCCTCTTCAGTTGGGCATCATGAACCTTCAAACCCAATTAGACCTCCATGAGAAGGTTTTGTATGCCATACAACAATTAATGAAAATCCCCTGTCATGTTAGATATAGACATGCCTGTGTCACCCCATTTAAGGTGATGGAGCAAGACCTTCAAAATGCAAGTAACTTGTCATCTTTCATTAGAGGCCCTTGGACAAGAAAATATTGGGAAAGGGAATTGACCATCACCAATATGATCACCAAAATTAATAGTATGAGGGTAGACCTGATTACTGAACAAGATCTCTGGCAACAATTACAGGCAGTAGGGGAAGGCCTGTGGGATTGGATCTCAAGCCCATTTACCTGGGCGAAATGGGGATTATATGGCTTAATTGCCTTCTTTGTTTTATGGCTTGTCTTAATGTAAAAAGGATTCTTCATCGCAACAACCAGACATGATGAAAGATGGCCATGCAGGCACGTATAATAGAAGATACCCCTTCAAAAGAGCCTAAAGCTGCTTGGGTTCAGGTCCTGTTGGCAGAAATTTCCATACAGTCCTAACCTTTGCAAATAATCCTTGGCTGTAAAAGCTTTGCCTTTGCAGGATCCTGTGCTACTAAGTGATCATGGGCCGAACCTTCAAACCCATGGTGCAACCCTACCCCCCATCACCTCCTCCTTTCACGGACTGGCACCTCCCTTGTGGTGGTTCTAGCTAAAAGATTGCTGCACCCCCTGCCAATGATGGGTAAGGTCTCCTCCTGATGGGTACTCCTAAGACAGGAGGTGCATATGGCCAAGTGCACCATCCAACAATGGGCACATCTCAATCAGGGAGGAGCTGACCTACGACAGGCTGGAGTGCTTGGCTCCAGGGAGAAGGCTAGCCCCCTCTCCTCAGGACATCGCCAGACATAAGGAGGTCGTGAGCAGCATGCTAAGAAAACAAAAAGGGGGAGATGTGGGAGCCTGAGAGCGACCCTGCAAAGATGGTGCTGAGAAGAAGTGATCAGGGCGAGGCCTGGCTTGTTTTGAACACCTCCCAATTGGCTGAAGGACACTTCCCCGTCTCTGGGGGCCAGTGATCATCATTGATGTCTATGGAACTCTGCTCATGTGGCGGGTTGACCTTTGAGCCGATTGGACGCATTTGACAAGGGATTTTCTGAGGGGATTTCCAAACTGTGGTTTTTGCCTTTATAAGCTCTGTGACACGTACCATAAATGAACTCCTGCTTGACAAGATTCCCTGTCGCGTCTGATTGTCCTCAGTGAGGAGGGCTGGCAGAACGGGAGGAGAGTGCATCCCTCTTTCCCTGATCTCCCATGTGGGTGGCTTCTTCGGAGTGGTCTTCAGGCTGGGTCCGCTCAAGCCCAGAGGGCCCCCACACCTCAGGAATGTGCTAGTGTGGGACCTCAGGAGTGTGCTAGTGTGAGACATCAGGAGTGTGCTAGTGTGAGACATCAGGAGTGTGCTAGTGTGGGACCTCAGGAATGTGCTAGTGTGGGACCTCAGGAGTGTGCTAGTGTGAGACATCAGGAGTGTGCTAGTGTGGGAACTCAGGAATGTGCTAGTGTGAGACATCAGGATTGTGCTAGTATGCGACCTCAGGAGTGTGCTAGTGTGAGACATCAGATTAGGCTCTAGAAAAGTTATATTTTATCCTTTTTTGTCTGAATAAATTACTAGACTTCATAGACCATGGCAAGAGCCCACTGGATGAGTATCCCCAGGAATTCCAGGAAGGTATTTTTCTGCAGCCGGTTATCTCCCATATAGTGGGCATGGCTTCTCTCCTACAGTATTTATCACCCACGGATAGGCGTTATGTGATTATGGCCCCTGGTAGAATTGCAAGCTAAGACTACATTTCATCCAAGATTATAAGGAATCAACTTTCAGTTTAACTGAAGCCAGAGTGTTCAAATAATTAGTCTTCAAAACTAGACTTAAAATAGTTTGACAAAAAGCATAAAGTTGTCCATATTTTTAAGGTGAAAATGATTAATCTTTCAGTGGCTAATGGGAGAAACTTTCTATCACATAAGATTGGATGAGAGGTAAATTTTTATAAGATGATCACAAAATTTTCTTTAAACCTCAAAAATTACTGGATTTCTTTTCCTAATCTTTTATTTCTGCCATCCCCTCCAACAACATTTTTGGTAGCATGGTCCCTTTCCACCACACACACGCACACAACTATTATTTTTAAAAATACTGTATCAGTGTGTGAGTGTATGATGTGGGCATGCCACTCTGCATGTGTGGAGGTCAGAGATCACTTTTCTCCTATCATTAGGATCCTGGAGATCAAATTTGGTCATCAGGTTTGGCAAGAAGCATCTTTACCCACTTAGCTATCTTGCTGGACCCCATACAAGTATCTTAGTTTACTTGACTTACCTTAGTCCATTTTGTAAGCAAAGGTCACAGAAAGAAATTTAAGTACTATAGGTCTGAAGATTGCAAAATCCAAGGTCCAGCAGCCACTGGACCCATTTTGTCTCATAGGCAGTGCCTGCTTCCTGTGTTCTCACATAAAACAGGTGAAAAGTCTCTGCCAGGCTTCATTCCTAAAATACACATTTAACTGTGAATCCTTCATGGCATTCATGATAATTATTTTTTCAATTACTGTCCAAAGCAGTCTATGCTCCTTGGTAGTGCAAAATCCAAGGTCCAGCAGCCACTGGACCCATTTTGTCTCATAGGCAGTGCCTGCTTCCTGTGTTCTCACATAAAACAGGTGAAAAGTCTCTGCCAGGCTTCATTCCTAAAATACACATTTAACTGTGAATCCTTCATGGCATTCATGATAATTATTTTTTCAATTACTGTCCAAAGCAGTCTATGCTCCTTGGTAGCTCATCGTGTGTGTGTGTGTGTGTGTGTGTGTGTGTGTTGTGTGTGTGTGTGTGTGTGTGTGTGTGTGTGTGTGTGTGTTTGATGTCAGGTGCCTTTCTCTATCATTTTCCACCTTATTGTTCGAAATTGGGTTTCTTATTAAACCTGAAGCCAACTGATTCAGTTTAGCAAGCAGACTTCTGGGATCTTCCTGTCTCTGCCTCTCATTGCTGGAACTACAGGAGTCCAATGCCTTGCCCAGGTTTCTACATGGGTGCTGGGGAGCCAAACTCAGATCCTCATGGTTTCATGGCAAGCACATTTTCAACTTAGACATGCCAATAGTCCCTACATACTCTTTATCCCACCTGCTCTCTGTTTCCATTTACCCACTAATCTGCCTTCTAAAGTGATGGATATGTTTGTTTTAGAATGTAATATAATGTAAAATCAAAATATGTACTCTCTTAGGGGGGAGAATAATGACTGGTTTCTTTTACTCAGCATAATTATTTTGAATTTCATCTGTGCTGTTGCAAATATCAACAGTTTGTCTTTTTTCTTGGCATAGGAGTATTCTATTGTAGTATAACAAAATGCTCAGTCTCTTTTCAATTGAGATTTGGGATATGGGTCCATAATAAATGGCCAATGTCTTAATTTGATATCAAGTCATCATTTCTGATACATAAACTGCTTCAAAATGTCTCAGTCAGAACTCACAGGGAGGGACATATGGATCATGAGCTTGACTTGTTAACATATATTACAGAATACATAAAATTTGGTAGGGGGACATGAGGGTGCAGTTAGGGAAAGGGGTCTAAATATGATTGAGATATATTGTATGAAATGTACAAAAATTGAATAAAAATACATGTTAGAAAATAAACAAAAGAATCTCAGTAAGGTAAAACATTCTCTTCTTCATGTTGTTTAAAAAATCTTCCAAAAAATACCACAGAGGAAAGTATGTGCCATCAGAATTTCCTTCTAAAAACACAAAGTTACTTTCTGTGAGTGTAGTATTAGGGTACACTGGTATACAAAGTTCATGAGATATTGCAATAGAGGCTCTCCGTGTTTACTGTGGAATACTCTCCAGCAAAGGCTGATATGTCATTATAGCATCAGTAGGTATTCTGATGCATGACTTTTTTAACCTTAATCGATTAAGAAATACCTAGGAGATAAGTGAAGCTCGCCTCTGCTGTGTTTGTGATGGACTTTGAGAAAAGAAAAAAAAAAAGAGTAATTATGAGGACTTTGGCATTAAAGGAAGGTAGTGAAAGTGGGGTCCAGGTCAGAAGTAGGACACTGGAAAGGGTTTGAAGCTGCATCTCAGCCTGGCTCCTTCTTATGTTCCTCTTCTATCATCTTCCTGTCAGTGGGTAACTTGATATTCTGCCCAAACACCTGGGGCCAAGCATCTATGACAGCATCCTCTGATACCATAGCCCAAATAAACCTTGTCCCTTAACATGCTTTTGCTTTGATCAGTCTATAAGGTGTTTTATCCTTGATGAGGAAAAAAAATGATGAATACAGGAACTGTGGTCTTCCCATTGAGGTCTTGCTGGGAATGTTTAATCTAAGGATAGTCACTGCCCTTTCAGTAGTCTGATTTCTCCATGTGGAAGAACGTTCTCCTAAGATCAGCAGAATAAGGCCCAATGTGATAGCATCTTGGCATGTTCCAGACAACCTCATCCTAAGTAAAATCTCCTTCACCCTGCTTCTATTCTTCTTAGACATGTTAGGTGAACAAGGCAGAGGGCAGACACAGCACCTAGCAATACACTGGCAAATATCTTGACTCTGAGCCTGGAGAAGTTGTAAGAAATGAGCCTGTGTGTCAGAATGTAAATTCTTTCCGCTGCCTCCCATGGAGGCATTTATTTTCTCTAAAGCAGATTGTGTGTGTGTGTGTGTGTGTGTGTGTGTGTGTGTGTGTTGTGTTATTCTTATGTTGTTCATGTAGTTACTAATCTTTTACAAGTATAGCATAAGAGACATCAACTGGCATATATTTTAGCAGCTATAGGGTTTGGGGGAAATGCGTTAAAGAGGTGGTATAACAACACCACACACTTCTTAAAAATCCAGCCTGACAGCAAGGTACAGCTGTTTGATCACTTGAAGGGCTTCTGAAAGACTCTCCCTTGTGTTCTATCACAAACTTTTCTTTGTAGTCCATAAAATGTCCTCAGGATAATGAAAGATAATTCCTTTTACTCATGTGGGTGACACATTATTTATGTATTTATATCCAGCATGCCCCAATAAGTTTTTGAATTGATAGATCATGTAAATGCTGCCCTATTTTTCAATCCTAATTTACTTCCAATCTTTTTATGATCATTTGGTTTCATCTTCACAGTATGCCATTTACAAAGCATAGATACTTAACAATCTAAAGAAACAAGGAAATCTTGGCAGTCAGGCACCTAACACCACACAAGTAAAACGTTCCCTGAGATAGACATTTCAAATGCTAGTTTCTGACAAGTTTCTCTCTTTAAAGGCACCTGTTTTATTCTACTGAGGAAACAGCTATTGTTTGACCAGCAGTCACTAGGCGCCTAGAACCATATACTTGGATAATTAGGAATTAATCTCAGTAATAGAACAACCTTGCCTGCATTTGACCCCATCAACACTCATCAGCAAGCCTTTGCAATGGTGCTAGTGAGAAACATTCTATTTCTTTTCTTACTCTGTCTCTTGTAAAGTTGAAGAAACACAGTGTTCCCCTGATTGGATCTGCTCTGTGGTATTCTCTCGTGCAGAATCCTAGGGATAGCTGAAGATACAAAGAAATCTACACACAAAATACTGCTACTTTCACAGAAAATACACTGCAGAGAAAGAGCATTGATTATTCCTGGGGACATTTTGAGGCTTAATGATCACTCTTGGAAGATCTTTCTTTTCCGTTTCCTGTCGTACATGAACAGATGTGAAAGGTGCCTTAATACAGCAAGCCCTACATGAACAAAAGAAAGAGCTGACTGAATGATGATGCTTCAGAAAAGATCATTAACTACATTGTCACAGAGCAAATACAATTAGTACCTACTATGTGCAGCATACATAAAAAATGTCATCAAGATATGGTTTCTGGAAGCCTGGATGATAAATTCAAGTGGAGAGGCACACATAGACATATTTAACTTTAATACAAGAGGAACTATCAAAGACAAAATAAAATCAAACCCGTTCTGTTGCATATGGAATGGCAAATCTCAAGTATTACCCAAACAAACCTGCATTAAAACAACTTGTTAAGATACTAAGGAATTCACTGCAGGTGGATTGAAGGTTCCAAGTATAGAATTTAGTAGTCTCTGTATTAGCCACTTTTCTGTTGCTGTGACAGAAACACTGACCAAAGCAATTTATAGAAGGAAGAGCTTATTTGAGCTTATGGTTCCAGGGGAATTACAGTCCGTCATGTCAGGGAGGCATGGTGGCTGGAGGTGGCTAGAGGTGGAGCAGCGGAAGCTAAACTCTCACATCATCACACAGGAACAGGAAGCAAGAGAGCAACTGGAAATCCGACCTGGCTTAAGAATTCTCTAAGCCCACCCCCAGTGACCTGCTTCCTCCAGGACAGCCACACCTTCTAAAACCTCCCAAAACAGTGCCATCATCTGGGGATAAAATGTCCAAATACTTGGAGCCTATGGGGGACATTTTCATTCAAACCATCACAGTCTCCATGCAGAGAAGCAAGATTATACTTTACTGAGAATTAAAGTGAGGCTTTAAAAGGACTCTCAGTGGGAATGGAAGTGGTAAAAGGAATGCTATAGTTCTAGTTCTGTTGCCATGATAAAGCCCCCTGACCAAAGGCAACTTGGGGGAGGAAAGGTCTTATTTGACCTACCATTCCAGATTGCAGCCCATCCTTGAGGGGAAGTCAAGGCAGAAGCTCAAGCAGCTAGTTACTCACATGCTGTTCTCCACTGAGAATAGAGAGAAAGGTGTCACTGCATGCCCTTTGGTTGCTGCTGGCTCTTTTCAGCTCCCCTGTCTCACTCTTATGCATGAAATGGTGCCGCCCACATTCTCTGTGGTTCTTCCCACCTCAAGTAGCAAAACAGTCTCCCACAGGCCAATCTTATCTACATATTTGCTCATTAAGACTCTCTTTCCAAATGTTTCTATGTTGTAAATTGGCATTGAAAACCAACTGTTGGGACCACCACCACCAGCAGCACCACCAGCACCTGCACCACCACCTTCCACCAAGTGTGCAGTTCTGGTGGCCGTTAAGCTCAGCCAGACATCTGTAGGTTCCAGGAGGGACCTCCTTAGAGTCTCTGGAGCTACCTGCAGGACAGCAAGGTAGTCGAGACCCAGACTGGAGACTCAGGACCCTGAGGGAACCACAAAGGTAGAAAGGTCCATCCCAAAGGCTTCCATCCTTGAGTTTTCACCTCTTTGCAGGCAGGGTAGGGCCCTCGGGCAGGCTCACTTTGCCATCCTGATCCCATTTCTTTTCTCAGGTAAGATTCCTGTCCGCTGGGATCCTGGTTCCATGCCGAGGCTGGACACCTCTCCTGCCAGACCCGCTTTTGTTCCTCCCACCCCGTTCAGAATTTTCTTCCTGAGTCTGTTCCTCCCCATGACAGAATTCACCTCTCATATACAACTTCTCACACTCAACTCAAGGGATTCAAGTGTTTGATCCACTTGCAAAAGCATCAAAACTAGGATAACAGATGGGTAACAGAAGGAAAATGGGCAAGACTTTAAAATATACCTATTCTGTAGCCATTTGTCATATGTTCTGAAGGAAACTAGAAGATAGTTCTGATCTGGGCAAATCATCACCCCCCCACTGCCCCAGACAAGGAAGGAAGCTCTAGAGAGCAGAGGAAGCCACAGAATAGATTCTGCTATGTTCTAATTACTCTTGCATTCTTGCATATACCCCAAAATTACCTATTTCCTGGTTCCTGGTTCTTGTCCAAAGTTGGCCCTTTTGGTGAACTTTATTTTTTCCTCTCCAGTGGCCAGCAGGCCTCCTCTGTGGGAAATTTCAAATTTCTTGCCCTTGCTCTACCCAGTCAGGTTGCTGTTTGCATATGAATGAACCAACCAACAACTACCCTGTCCAGTCCAAAGGGAAAAGGGGAGCCCAGTCCTGCCCCACCTTCTTCCCTATAGAATATAAAAGTCCAGACTCTCCAGGGAGGTAGCCAGTCAGTACTCTGTTTCTGGGCCCCTACCCATGTGAGATGTCTGTCACTTTGCTGTCTGGAATGTTAATTTTGCTTCAATAAACCTTGATTGTGTGCTGTGACTACAAACTTCTCATCTTGTAATTTTTACCTAGCAGAGAAAAGGACAAGTAAGCAGACCCTAGATGACTTCAGTTTGATTTGGACAAGTTTCTGTTTGTCAAGTATAACAATTTAAAAGTTAAGAGTGGAAAATTAAAA
>NW_008352153.1:2679747-2708203 GCF_000622305.1 Nannospalax galili | reverse complement strand
CAAGATGTGATTCTAATTTTGTTAGGAATGAGCAAGGATCATGGCTCATTTAGGGAATTTAGGAAAAATTATTCATGGACTATCAAGGTAGGAGCCCCTGTTCATACTTTCCAATAACTGATGTTATTTTTGGTAAAATTCCTGTGTAATGAATAATAGCTACTTCCCTTGGTAGGAATGTTCTGGAATATAAACACCATGCCAAGGAAGGCATGAGAGTCACAAGATCATGATAATACAGACCAAGCACTAACAAACTGAACCCGGGGGTAGATACAGCAAAGTTGAGAAAGTTATTTACATTTTTAGAGTTCTTGAAATCTAAAAATGTATAACAGAAACTGTGCCCAAAATGCTTATGATATTTACTCTCACACTCTTCACAGAAAACTAAGATGAATGAAGTCAGCATTTGGGCTCAATAGAATGTTAGAATCCATACTTGGCACTGGGTAGCTGTGGATAGCCTCAGTTCTTAGTACTCAAAGGACAGGAAGGAAAATGAGCAATAAGAAATTTGCATTGGGCTTGTAAGTTTGAAGGAATTGGCACAACATAGTACCTCTGACCACAGAATGCCTGATCCCTTGATCATCCAGTTTTATATTGGAGAAGTCCTCTTTCCACTGTCTGGGTTTCAAGGTGGGTTACATGGAACAGTCCAGAGAAAAGCCACAAGAATGGCCAAAATTAAATCTCCCCTACAGCCCCTGTCTCCCCTCAAGTAGCTGTCCACAAATCCATTTGTGGCTTTTGCCTATATATAGGTATCTGAGAAACCCCTATGTCCCTTGTCCAGCCTCCATCCCATGGAAAGGTTGTCCTCACTCTGCTAATAATGACAGTCTAGTCTGTTGAAGTCAGATGTAGTCAATTTCCTTCTCTCCTATTGTTTCTGTATTCTGTGCTCCAATATTTAATTGAAATTGGCATACTATGGTCTAGATTTATTTATTGTTATTTTATATCTATCTATCATCTATCTATCTATATATCATCTATCTGTCTGTCTATCTGTCTATTTATCTACCTATCATCTATCATCTACCTGTCAGAAACGTGAGCACAGTGCCTACAGAGTCGAGAAAAATGCATTGTGTTCCCTGTAACTGGAGTACAAGCATCTGTGAGCTACCATTTAAGTGTTGGGAATCAAACCAGGATCTTCTGCAAGAGACGCAAATTCTCTTAACTGCTGAGCCATCTATAAGCCTAGGAAATGACAAATTTAAAATAACAGCAGCAAGTAAAGGAGAAACTTTTTCAAAAGCAAACAGAATAGATAAATTTTCTCTTTCATCTTTTGTTACTGCTGATTAGAACTCCATTGTGTAAATATACTACATTTGTCCTTTGTGCTCCTTCATTAAATGAGGGGCAAATGGTCATTGGAGTCACACCAGAATATCCAGCCACTCTTCCCAGCCAACTGTATGTAATCACACACAGTCTGCTAGATTTTGGGAGGGCTAAATTATACAATCTGGGGAAGGCTAGGAAGAAGGCTTGACCCATGCTGGGTAAAGTCTTTCCACTGTGCATACCCTCAGGTTATTCATATACTTCAGCAACCCCTCAGTTATCTCAGTAAGAAAGCTCAATAAATTCATTGGTTGCCCGCTAAAACCTTAATCAAACATTGGTTTGACACTAGAACCTTGAAAGGGAAGAAGCATTGCTTAAGCATCCCCAGGAAAAGAATTCTCACAACAGATGGAAATTTATTTTTTAATGTTATCATGTCTCATAATTATTAAAAAAGAAAATGAGAGTGTAAAAAATGTTAAAATGATATGGGAATGGAGATATTTTCCAAAATAGAAAAAAAAATGAGAAAACCTAAGCATGTAATGAAGGTCTCTGTAGGTTTGTTAAGATCTATAAAGGATGAGAAAATAATATACACATAATCTTAAAATTTCTAAGGTCATAGTTTAGTCAACTAATTTAAGGAACAAATACTTATCTAGTCAAGGTATATCTGAGAATATTTGGTTTTTACCCAAGCCTTATCTACATAGCACATGATAATTAAAAGTACCAGAATGAGCCGGGTGTGGTGGCGCATGCCTTTAATCCCAGCACTTGGGAGGCAAAGCAGGCAGATCTTTGTGAGTTCGAGGCCAGCCTGGTCTACATAGTGAGTTCCAAGACAGCTGGGGCTACAGGGAGACCCTTTCTCAAAAAGACAAAAAAAAAAAAAAAAAGGTACCAGACTGGTGGAACAAACTTATTGAATGTTTAACAACCATACTTTGAGGCCTATACTAATCTGGTCATAGGGACTTAAAGGACAGTTTTTACCCCTTCCCCTCCAAGGTCGACTAAATTCTAGGTGACTATGGAAATCTCTCAAAATGTCCTGTACCTGTGGTGAGTCTCCTGTCCTCCAGAGACCCCACCAGATGGATGTGAACCAGTGTCCAGTCTACAGAGAGGAGGGTCAGATGAGAGGACACATTTCCTCTTGCTTCCAAGTGAAGCCACCATGGTTGAGCAGGACCTTTGACTTATCTTCACAGAGATGGAACTGTTAAAAGAAAGGAGCCAGGGGCTCCTCCCAAGTCCATGTGACCCCTGAGGGACAAATTCTTAAACGACCTTAAGTGTAAATATACATTTACTTATTTCTGCCAACTGTATGGTCTTAAACACTCAAAAGGAAAGTATAACAAAGAGTAAAGTGATCAGTATATTTATTTAAGAGTGCAAGAGATTACACATCTCAGATATCAAGCTTAAGTCTATCTGGAAAGTAATTTAGACAGTTATGTCTCATTGATGTTTTGTTCCTAACCACAAAGTGCTGCTCAGATTAAAACTTCAAATCTTGGTCTGCAATACTGTAGTGCCCACTTGTAGGTAAGGGAGACAACCCACTATTGTTCTAAAATGATGGACAAATTTGTTTTCTCCCCCTATCTAGAAGGCTTTGAGAGGGAACTGACACTGATTCTAACCACTCCAACAGCTATCAAAATGCCTGAAAGCAAATCCTGAATCCATCACTCTAGAGTCCAGCCTTGGAAGAAAAAAGAAAAGTGAGGATGAACCCAATAGAGGGATGCTTTTGGAAGCCGTTGTCAAGAAATTCCAATGGACTCTCATATGAACATTTGAAAATTGACCTGTTCTGACTTTTTTCTAGTTCCCTGTCTAGAACTTGTAATGCTAATTACTCTTGCCTTTACTACTTCTTCACATCTATTCACCAGTCACAGACTTTCTTTACTCCATACAGATAAGTTATTTGGGAGTCTTTTAGATAGACCCATTGAAGGGGTACTCCAATTGCTTTACCCTGCAACACTGTTCAGCATGGAAGAAGTCAGAGCAGTCTGCATCCCTATTCCCTATTCGCAAGCTGGGTAACCTCTTCAGAGGATGGTGTGATAAGAATAGGAGGTAGGAATTGGCTAGGCAGGTAAGTGTAAAATGACCCTGAAGAAAAGTAGCCCGTTTCTTGGCTAAAAGTCAAAATGTCCTTGGGCTTGTTAGAAACATACTCTGTTACAAAGGCCAAAAATGTCAAAAGTATTTTGGAGCTTGTATCTAATCTTTAAAAGATTTTAGGGTTACCTCTTCAGTGGGGGGAATGTTAGAGTAGCCAAAAGCCCCATAAAAAAAAGAAGAAAGAGTACATGAAGTTATCAGAAAAAAGTGATGGGGAGATATGGGAGATGTTGGAGGTGAGAGAGTGGGCATGGATTTGATCAAAACACTTTATATGCTTATATATATATATATGAAACTCTCAATAAATTTTTAGAAATTATTTCTCTTTAAGAATGATCACTATCTCTTATTTACTGAGATTTTGATTTTTACAAATGGTTTTAGTAGCAGGCCAATCAGCTTTGTCCCTACACCATATAAAATGCTCTTCCAAATCATGAGAGTGTGAGGAACTGAATAATTACAGATGTGAATCTGCACAGAATTATCCATATGGCTGTCACAGTCAGAAAAATCTGTCATCAAGGAATTTTTGTTTCTTGTTGCTGTTTAAACACTGAACTTCCCATTAAGCATTTTTCCTTTTCTAATTCTTTATACAGCATTTTTCCTCATGAATAAGTACAAAACTCACTACAATCAAAGAGCCAAATAGTCCATTTGGAATGTACCAAAAAGACAGACCCACTTATTACTATACAAATTGCTAATTAATGAAGTGACACAAAGTCTTTAAAGCTAGGTGAAAACTTATTTTCAGATGTAGAAGTATTCAATACATGAGTTGTGCATTCCTTCTCGTTTTTATGCTCAGAGCAAACAGTCCCAAATGTCTTAAAGATTGTAATTCTGTGTAGGGAAATACACAGCAGTCTCCTTTGAGTCCAGTGTACAAGGTCTAGAACATTTTCATCCATAGTTCATCCACAGGTCACCTCAACCTCGGTAATCATAGATTTTTTAATTAATCTGTCAGAATATCCAAATAGCAATACATGAACACATTAATTTATATAAAAATATAATATCGATATGAAAATAAAGAGAGAGAAACCACAATGGTTAATCATATATGTCAATGGACTAGCTAAGATGCACAGGTACAAGCTTTGGTGTTTGAAAGAGTTTCTGCAAGAGATTAACCTCTGAATCTTTCATCAGGTTAAAGATCATCTTCTCTGAAGTAGGAAGTCATTGTCTCATCCAGTGATGACTTTAATAGGACAAAAAGACAGAAGGGAAAACTCTTCTCTGTTTGGGGCTAGAACTTTTAGCTTATCTTGCAAACATCTGAGCACCTGCTTGTCAAACTGGCAGTGACATCACTGCCTCCTTCTCAGGGCTTTAGGCTCAGAGCAAATTATTCTACCTGATTTTCTGTTTCTCTTGCCCATACATGGCAGATCAAGGTTTTCTTCACCCGGATACTCACATGTGCCAATTTTCATAGTGCATATCTTCTTTCATACCCGTGGCTAGTCATATCAAGATGTCTATCTCTATTCTATTTTCCTTCTGCTCTTCTGGAGGAACTGTGACTGAGAGAAGATTCAATGATGACATTACATTATCCAGATTCTCAAAATGAAGCTATAAAGAGAAAAAGATTAATGTATTTCCAGTAATACTACAAAAAATGAAAATAGAAAGAGACAGAGATTGAAAAATACTTCCTTTACTGTAAATAGAATTAGGTGATTCCATAGGATCTCAGACAGAATGTTAGGCATTAATGAGGATGAAAATTAAAGCTTCTAAATTATCTTTTAAATAATTTTCTTGAGCATTTAGAAAAAATAGAAGGTAGGCAAAGGACATCACCTGGTTTATTTTCATAAAGTTTCTGTGTATATATTTTCAGAGAAATATTAGAGAACAGACATTCTCCTGATGACTCACTCCATCTGTTGTAAAAGGTGTTATAACTTTGGTCTATTTTGTGTGATTCAAACTGTAACTTGGCCAGAATTCTATCCTGCTCATCAAAAAGAGGAACCATAACAAAATTAATGTTTTTATGTAATTGAAGACTATTGATGATAGACATATGCTGTTAGATCATTATATAGATTTCTGGCCTACTTGAGAAAACTATGTGCTTATGCTTAACTCCTTTTATATGAAAATTATAATGAAAAAATACAGAAAAACCTGGCATAATGGCTAATTCTTATAGCCCTAGAACTATAATACAAGCCTATCTTAGGGAGTTTCAGGCCAGCCTGAGGTACAGAGTGAGACTGTCTCTCAAAGAATTTTTTTTAAAGTTCCACTCCGAAAGAAAAAAAAAAAGAGAAACAGAATAGAGAAAGATAACAAATGAAATAAACACACAAATTCTCACCAACAGACACACTCAGACATATACATATAGATCTACACACACAAACATATACACAGAAACACACAGAAACACACACACACACACACACACACAGGCTCACGCACCATTATAAAATGTATTTTCCATCTAGATCCTTAGCAAAATGAACACCATGACAACATAGTATTCTGAAGCCCTCCCTTATAAAAATCAGTGAACTGACTATCAACGTAAGAATAGAGCTTGTCATGGTCATAATTTAGTAGAAAATATAGAAATGGAGAATCAGAAGGCCGAATGCAGAAATATAAATAAACAACAACCAGTTGACCATTCTTCACTCAACTTAATTATTTTCTTCACCTTTTAAAAGTCTCCATTAAGAAGCAGCAGCATGTAATTTTGAAAACTATTATATAATGATCAAAAACATAATAGAATATAAAATAAGTGCTTCTGTCACCACAGAGCTTTACCTGCTATGTACCACATACCATTTTCTCCAGCAATACCGACTTACTAAAATACTGAATTGCTTAAGCTTGCTTTTAGTCAGGATTATTATGTTCAATAATTTTTTCTTCATGGAGATTTGACATACATTATTTTCTTATGCTGTGATAAAATGACTGAAAGTGATTCATTGGAGAACGTGTTTATTTAGGCTTAAGTTTCCAGAGGAGAGTCTGTAACGGTGAGGGTGCATGGCATCAGGCAGCAGAAGCAGGGAGCTGAGCAATCCCATCTTCACCCAGAAACATGAAACAGAGAGCACAAACTGGAAATGGATGAGGCTAGGAAATCTCAAAGCCTACCTCAATGATATGCTTCCTAAATCAAGACTCCACATCCCAAAACAGCAGCACCAACTGAGGACCAATTATTAAAATACTTTTAAGCCTATATGGGACATTTCTCATTCAAACCTAAGAAGCAGCTGTTTCTTTTTTAAATATTTTATTTATTATTTTTATTTTATGTGTTTGCATGTACTGCCTGCATGTAGGTAGGTATACCCATGTAGTGCAATGTCAGCGGAGGACAGAAAAGGCTGTCAGATTCCCTGGAACTGTAATTACAGACAGTTGTTAGCTGCCATATGAGTGCTAGGATTCTAACCTGGGTCTTCTGGAAGACAGTCGGTATTCTTTACCACTGAGCCATCTCTCCAGCCCCAAGAAGCAGATATTTCCAAGCTGACAATAAGATCATCTAAGTCCTCAATCATAACACTTCATTTTTTAATTGTTTTATTATTTTATTTTATATGTATGAGTGTATTGCCTGCATATATGTAAGTGCACCCATGTCCTGCAATATCCACAGAGGTCAGAAGAGGGCATCAGATACCCCTGGACCTGGAGTTATGGACAGTGTTAGCCACCATGTGGGTGCTGGGAATCAAACTCCAGTCCTCTGCAAGAGCAGCCAGTACTCTTAAACACTGAGCCATCTCTCCAGGCCCATCAATCATAACACTTCTTATAATGAAACCTCTGATCTCATGTTGTATTTAGAGCTAATTGTACTCAAATTGTGCAATATATTCTCAGTCTGGATTTGCAGGTGGAATGAAATTTTAAATCCTGTATATTTTCCTCTTTTAGTTCTTTTTAATGCAATTCTGATATCTATTCATTTGTCTATAAACCGCTATTCTACAATTACTTTAAAATCCCATCTTGGGACTGGCAAGGTGGCTCAGCGGTTAAGAGCACTGACTGCTCTTGCAGAGGACTTGAGTTCGATTCCCAGCACCCACATGGCAGCTGCAAATCATCCTTAACTCCAGTTCCAGGGGAATCTGGCACCGACCTCTGCGACACTGCATGACACAGGTGCACTCACACACATGCAAGCAATATATACTCATACACATAAAATTTGAAAAATAAAAATACATATTTAAAAGCCCATCTCTTTATTTTGGATATCGGTCCATCTACCATTTCACACTCCTTAGATACTCTAAGGCAGATATTGATTTTTATTTTGGAAAATAATCTCAGTTCATTATTGGATTAAATTCTAGGCTCAGAATTTTTCTGTTACTCTTTCTGAAATACTCATTCACTGAATAATGGCATTTGAGCCACAATACCTAAGAATTCTTTAAACTTCTATATTTTCAACTTGTTTTTCTATTGAAATATTTCCTTGATTTTATTTTCTAATACTTTTAAGATTTATTTATTTGGTTAGTTATTTAGATAGGTAGTTATTGTATGTCATTGTTGTGGTTGTATGCATACATGTGTACAGCATGTTTGCCTGGTGCCTTCAGGGTCAGAAGAGGGTATCAAAACCTCCATAATTGGAATTATACACAGTTGTAAGCCATGATGTGGGTGCTAGGAATGTAACCCACATCTTCTGCAGGAGTTACAAGTGCTTTTAACCACCAAACCATCTCTCCAGCCCCATTTTCTAATACTTTATAAATGTTTATCTTGAGGTAACATTTTCTTATTGTCATATAACTTCCTCTTGTGTTATTGAACACAAAAGCTTCTGGATGCTCAGAAGATACCGATTAAGCATTTTGAGAGGAATTTTCAGATCTTTCTGTTAGGATATTTCTGTATACTTCCTTAGATTCCTGAAAGGTTCTGTGATACATTATTCTAAATTCATGCTGATGAATGAATGAATAAGTATTAATTAAAGATCCCAATGTCTTGTGGAATGGTGTAAGTGTCTGCTACTCAGTAGAGAGTATTTCAGGATTTTCATTTAATGAGAGACTTAGATCAGTGGACAGCCATTAGTTTATCCCACGTAGCTGGGATCATACAAGCATCATGTAACCACCAAACTTCCCATCCCAACACAATATTTATTCTGAGTTCTTGTCCACTATAAATAGTTTTAGGCATCATATCTCTACTGTCATTTAGGAGCTGCTCTCTGCATTTGTTATGAAGGCATCTCATCATTTGTGCTTTGTATTATTAATACAAGTACATGTAAGTGACTGATCTGTAGGCTACTCCCATTACTAAGCTTTTCCTTCCTCTTCTAACAGGGTACACAATGGTGAAAGAACGCACCTCAGAGACAGTGAGTTTGTGGTCTCTGAAAGATTTCAGAAGACATCAGATGCAGAAAACATCTCTACTGAGAGAGAGAGAGAGAGAGAGAGAGAGAGAGAGAGAGAGAGAGAGAGATGCGACAAAATATGACCAATCAATCCACTTGAAGAAAGGGCTTATTTTGACTCACAGTTTAAAGGTAGTGTCCATCATGGTTGCAATGCCACAGCAAAGGGAGCATGATGCAGCTGCTTACATTGTATCCACAGTCAAGAATAGAGAGATGAATCTGAGGCTGCTCCATTTCTCCTTTTTCTTTATTTCCAGACCCCAGCGCAATGAATGGTGCCACCATAATTAAGGTGGGTCTTTCTAGTTCAAGTAAGCTAAACTAGAAAGTGCCTCAGAGTCAAAGCTTTATTTCCATGGTTATTCTCAATCCTGTTTAGTTGACAGCCAAGATTTAGCATCAAAAAATTAAAATAAGAGCTTGAAGGACCTAGAAATGTGGGCTTTCCTGATCTGATCATTAAGCAACTATAAACATGTATCAAAATAGGACACTGTATTTCACTACTCTTTATCTAAGTCTGTTCTAAATGTCTACGGATACTTCAAATTCCAATCAGCTGAAGCTCTTGTCAATAAAAAGAATCGCTTTCATACATTTCTTTTTATACACCTTCAATATTTTTTCAGTGTGAGACGAATTTGTGTAATTAGCCACCTCAACCTTAAGGTGCTCAATCCGTAGGCTCTTTACAATATCCACTTAAAAGAGTTCAATAGGTAAGAATAGAAGTTACAGTGCTGTGTGGATAATAATATTTCTCATTTTCTGCTTGAAATCCATTAATCATTTTGCTACCTGTAAACATAAGTGATAGCACTGGTAATACACACACACACACACACACACACACACACACACACACACACTACACTACACTAATGAGCTGACAAAAAAGATGTCAACACATTTTATTAATCTTTGCATAGATGCTGTGCCACGGATGGTTGTTCAACTTATTTGTGAAGATTATTTTTTTGTGTAAGTAAAAAGAAAATAGACATATTTTGTAAAGCTATAGAGAAGGGGTCAATGTATGACCAATGAATGTAAGAGTAGATAGTCTAACACGGTTCACAACATTGAAAGAACACATCTCAGAGAACAGTGAGTTCCTGGTTGCTGAAACATTTCAGAAGACATCAGATGCAGGAAACAACTCTACCGAGAGAGAGAGAGAGAGAGAGAGAGAGAGAGAGAGAGAGAGAGAGAGAGAATTTGTTTATATAACCTCTGATTGTTTAATGCTCAGGTTTTAGTGCCTCCTGCAACTGTTGCCTGCAAGATCAAGAAAGCTAAGCTACACATTGAAGCAGAACACATCTCAAGGGCAGGCCTCTCATGCTGAGCACACCAGCTGATGTAGGAAACACAACCCTTCTGTATCCAGGACACAAGAGCATTGCCTGCTGAAGGTCTTGACTTCCTTAAATCTGCCTTCTAACATCATTCTAACTCATTCAACACTGGTGCTAATTTGCCAAGCCAGAGGGAATACATTTTATTAATAATTATCAATGAAGTGATTTTAATTACAACAAACTAATTAGAGGTTCTTTGAGGATCAGTATTTCTTGCTCTCTTTCCAAAGAATGCAAAGCAGCTTGGTCAAGTCACTGTCAGACTGCATGTATGATTTTGGTTACGTTCAGCTTTCTTTTTTTCTATTCACTTATTTGTATGCTGATCTTGTTGAAACATGACATAACATTTTAAGCCTCAGTCCAGCAAATTTCTCTGTGTTTATTGTACATGTGAAAGAAAATATCAAAGCAAACTTGGTTCTGCTAGAGCACCAAGTGCTCTTAACCACTGAGCCATCTCTCCTTCCCTAAACCAGTTTTCTTAAATAAGTATTTTATTCTTTCTTCATGTATCACAAGAAGGAAAAACAACAGTTTGGGGTTGCTCATCTCAAACTCTATCTGAGTGGAGTCATGTACAAGTAAGTGGTAAAGAACACAGGGAAGAGAAGTGTGCTACTGTTTCAAAGTGCTGGTATATCTAAAATCTTAAAATTCAAGGGAGTGGAAATATACACTATATTATCTGATCATTACACATTGTATACATGGATCAAATATCAGAGAAAATAAACAAAAATAGGAAAGCACACAAATAACTAAGTGCACGTCTCTTTCTGTTTACCATATGTATGAGATTTGCCCCTTTTTAACTTGTGAACATTTTGAGGGTCAATATCTCCCATCAAACACTACTTTGGCTTAAACATCACCTTTTTGAGATGAAGCATTTCTGCTCTGCTCTACAAATACCCAGATTTTTTTTTTGTAATTGCTTTTCTTTTGACAGATATTTGCACACATCAGATTTCCTTCTGTAGTTGCTAAAATAATTTATCCAAACCTAATTTTCAATAGTTGCATGTTCTTATGGTTAAGATATGTTTCTTATTAACAGCATATACATCTGTTTGTAGCCATCCTGATAGGTGTTTATTGCATATATGTTTGCCTGTATGTAATTTTCCTTTTTAAAATTATTTCATTTATTTTTATTTTATACTTATGAGTGTTTTGCCTCCATGCATATAAGTGTGATACATGACTGCCTGGGCCAAGGAGGTCAAAAGATGGCATCAGACCCCCTGGAACTGGAGTTATAAGTGCTTCTTGACTGCCATGTGGGTGACAGGAACTGAACCTGGGTCCTCTGTAACAGCATCCAGTGTCCTTAACCACTAAGCTATCTGTCTATCCTCTCACCTATATATAATTTTGATTGAAAATGTATTTTATTCATTTTGACATTATTTAATTTTCTTCTTTGGCTTTACCAGTCAAAACTATGTGTCATTCTCTTCTGTCTTCTTTAAAAGTAATTGATTCATTATCACTCTGCATAAAACATATGTGTGTAATATATACACCTCCCTTTCTTTTTTGTCCAGATATGTATATTGACTTCTTTCCTTCCAGTCTCCTTTCCTTCCTTCTTTCCCTCTTCCTTCTCTTCTTCTTCCTTTTTAACTTTTATGTCTCTGTGGATCATCTCTAAAATTCCAAATAATAATTCATATGAGAAATCTGCTGTGAGAGTCACTTGGTTCAAATCATTTTTATCATTTTTATTTAGAAATAATCATATCTTGAGGAAGTTGTACAGAGTGTCCGTAGTGATCTTGCACACCCCTTACTCAGTCTCACCAATATCTTATGTTGCTATCCAGTACATTAATAAATGCCAATGCAATTATTCAGATAGAAATTAACCTTAGAAAAATCTACAGCACTGATTCAGGTTTTACCAGTTTTCCAAACCCTCATTTGAGAGTGTGTATACCATTTCATGCAGTTTTATCCCACTGCATGTGACCCTGATTTTGTCTTAATTTTTAAAAGTAAACTATGCATATCTGGGTTTTTATGTAAAATATTCTATTTCTCAAAAATAAATGAGAATATGTAAAGTGCTATCCAATCTGACACTCTGCAGGCCTACAAAATCATGTCTATTGCCTGAAATCAGCCCAGAGCTGCTTGTTCACCATCTGGTACACATTACTGCTTTGCTCAGCTGAATAACACTGTAGTGGCTGCTCCATTCTACGTGTTCACTAAGTGCTGGGTGTTTGTTTATCTAAAGCTGTAGGAATTTGTGTTCTGTTTCCTGTTTGCTATTTAGACATTTTAAAGAAAAGTCCTAGATGATTTCCAACACCACAAATTGCTTAGTAGTTAGACTATTTAGAGATGTGCATAATAATTCAGTGACCGCACTTTTCCTTCCAGCGATGAGCATATGTCAGCAGTAAATCTCCTTTCTCAAGCACATGACTCTTGTCAATCCTTCATTGTACATGAGTTTAAATCATGATGTCCCCATTGAAAGCGCTCCAGTATCTATTATTTCCACTACAATCAGCACATTGGAGACCTGATCATCTTACCTGAGTCTGCATAGGAAGTGACAACACCTGCATGTGTTATAGCCCTCTGCTGATCCTGCTTTCTAGAGAAGGAGCATGCATTTATTTAATTTCCTGACTGTATCCTAACACTGAAGAGGTGTCTTAATCCTTTGTAGAGGAATCATCTCTCACAGTTCCAAAGCAGTAATAACAAGAATAGCAGAAAACCTGTTCTGAGGCCTTACTGTACATGTGCAACTCTGCAATAAACTTAAGAAGTTGTTCCATTTCATTCTCACAGCAAGCCTGTGGGCTGGTAACATTATTATCCCTGTTTTACCAATGAGAAAATTGAGGCTTTGGAGGTTTTCCTGTCTGCTAAAGGTGTTACAGGAAAGATGGAGCTGAATTTTAAGTGAGATGTGAATATCAATAAACTAAGAATCTTTTATTATGCTCTGTGTTACTGTAGTTTTTGATCCCTCTTTATTCAACAATAGAAACATATATTGTGGTATTCTTGCTAAAAAGTGCCAGATTCAAGCCACATGGGTGTAGGTATAGGATACACTTTTCCTGATCAAGTCAGGCAGAATTGCTTTGGAAGCCTGCTGATCAAGTGAACAAAGTGTGACACTTCTGAAAATAAAAGAAAGTATGTGAATAATGTGCCTTTTCCCTTTCAAACAGAGGTGTAGTGACTGCTCAGTGAAGCCCAGAAAGCTAAACAGAAGACATAAAGCAGTTGAGGACTACCAGAGCCCCATATCATCACACCAAACAAAGGTTGACAGTGATAAAACCAGAGTCCGTTAAGAGTAAGGCAGAGCAATCCATTGATTTATTTGCAGCAGTGGATTGGAGAAAGCAGGTTTTGTATTACACAGAGTGAACGTGTGAAGGACGAACAGCTAATGAACAACTTGATGGCCGCCTAATGGACTCTTTCAAGAGATCGGAGATGAGGTCAGGCTCATTACCAGGTGTCCACTTCGAGGCCACTTTTAAAGGTGTGGGTGCTGTAGGCCATTTTCTTGCTAGAAGCACTAGTTATTCCCGGTCACATAGGAAGAATGGAGTGCCTGTCAATGAGGACAGTGAGGCAACAGCTTCACTGTGTGGGGATTAATTTAAGTCCTTTTCTGAAGAACTGCTGTCTTCTGTTAATATATTGATACCTTACTGGACTGATCCCATCGGTCCAACTTCACAAGAGGCACAGGGCAAGGAAGAAGTCTCAGATTTCAGAGGCAAAGGTATGGAAAATCATGAGAGGAATGTTTTAGGTAAAATGATCATGTTAGTCCCAGTTACTATAACAAGTTGTTGTGGAGTAAGTTGCTTAAACAACAAACATTTATTTCTTACAGTTCTATTGACCTGGAAGTCAAAGATTAAGGTGCAATCAATTCCAGTGTTTTGTGAAGGCCAGTTTTCTGGTTGGCAGACCGGACACTTAATAGTAACCCTTCTAATCTTTTTTCACAGAGCCCAGTTTTACTCAAGGGCTTCCTCATTTCAACCTCACTATTCCCAAAGGTTTCTAATATCAGAACCTTGAGGATAAGGGCTTTAGCATATAAATTTTGAGGCAAATCCAAACATTTATCCATAGTGATACTTGAATTCTCCTTATCAGGATATTACTGAATGGTATGAGCTGAACCGCAAATTACAATAGTCAGTTTCAAAACACATATGGTATGAAATGTAATGACTCATATCTTGTGTTAGGAAAAGGTTTATGCGTGCATAGTATGAAAATTAAGGCTAAGCCTATAGGGATGGAGGGAGATAAGAGAAAATTGGCAAGGGAACAAACAAAATGTAGTATGTGAACTTGTCAAAAAAGAAACTGTGTAAATGGTCAATACTAGACATAACAGGAACTGTTATAAATTGGCCTAATAATAATTAATAATGAAAATAAACTTGCAGTTCATCAGCTGTAAGTATACGCTAGGTAATTTGACAGTTACTAGATCCTTGGCCCCATTATTTGTCACAGTGGTAATTTTAATAATAGTACTATGATTTTGGTTTAATAAGTGAAATACTAAAGGCTTTTAAAAGCCTGAACAACTTGTCAAAGTTAATCTACCCATAGAATGGATAGTGTTACCTTTGTGGTTTAAGCTCCCTCGTCTATCTCTATCACAAGCCTATTGAATAATAGAAGGCAATAACAACAGACACATAACTCCTGCATTCATATATATGAGACATTTTAAAACTTATATACAGATACATACACAGTAGAGTCTCTATGTATATATGTATATATATATGTGTGTGTTTCTGCATATATTTTACTTTAGTGAGGTAATATAAAGAATATAACCTATAATATTAATATATAATTTATATGTCAATATTAAATGTGTTTGATTTATCTGATGTAATTTGATATGGTCTCCATATAAAACAGGAATTTACTACTATTGATTTTGTTAATGGAATGTTACAAATGAGAAAACTGAAGCACAAAGATTTACTTTGAGGCTAAGTTGGCCTAAATGTTTCTTCTAGACGTTGGACTGCCTTGGTCCGGGACTGTACTCTTATCTATACAAGACTCCAATTTATTCAGGGGATAAGAACAACATTTTGAATGATATTTTAAATTCCAGTCATGTTTTTTATATTTTTTACTCATTCTTTTCTCCTCATTTTCATGGGAAAAGCTTGATTATTATGAGTGAGTCTCTGAGTTAAATCCCCACCACTCCCCCCACATAAAAACCATTATTAGGCCAACAGCACAAAAATGTTCATGCTAATGACATACAATCAAACCTTATCTTAGATCGATGGAACATAACAAGACAGAAAAGGACAATGACAACAGAGCAATGTACAGATGAAGAGGGGTCATCTAAAATGTAAAATCAAGTAAGAGTATGCACATGCCTATATAGTACATATGCATATTCAAATAGGCATGCTGGGTGTGTGTGTGTGTGTGTGTGTGTGTGTGTGTGTGTGTGTGTGAGTGAAATGTGTATATCCATGTCCATTCCTATGATATGAATCCCACTTTTAATTTTTAGGAAAACTGTGTAAAAGCGCTCTAGCTCTTTTTGAAGAAAACAGCTGAGATTCTCCTTAAAATCAGATGATAAAACATCCTTGAGTAATTTATAATAAAATGTCCCCATACATAGGATTTTCTTCTAGAAAAATTATAATGGGTTAAAGAGCTTAAGAAGTATGTTATTGAGATATGAGACATTATCTAAAAATAACAACAGTTCTGGATTCACAGTATAGATGGCTTCTATTTGCTGAATGTGAATAAAATCAATCATAGGATCAAAGCAAAGTAGCTCTGTGTAAACATTACAGTTACTGATGGCATCATGGCACTGTGAATTTAGGTATGGGGAGAAATAGATTTAGAAAGGTGTGGGGGGTATGAAGTGCTGTGCTCTTGTCTGGTAGTACTGCTGGTAAAAGTTCAATAGCACAGAGCAAAGACGCTATCCTGATTCTGCAATGTCTCTCCTTTGTGAACTTCTGTACATTTATTTTTACCTATGTCATAGCTTCTTTGTCTGAACGAGAACAGCCTCGACATGTGATGCTATAAAAATTAAATCCGTTAATGCTTCTATAAAGCTCCTTATATATTTATGGCTCATATGTAGTATATGTGTGAGTGCATACATGTGTGCTTGCACATGTGTGTGTCCATGTATTTTTGAGTGCTGCTCTGTGTGTTTAAAGAGCCCTGGAGAGTCACTGAGATGGCTTAGCATGTAACAGTGCATGCAATCAAGCCTGACAGACTAAGCCAGACACCCAAGGCATACATGGTGGAAGAAATTCCAGTCCTCTAGGAGCACAAATAACACCAGGAACTTATAACTGGAGATCAATAATTTAGTCAGGGGGATTTTTTTTCTCACAAAACTGACAAGGGAACAGTGCAGGGTTCCTTTGAACTCCATACACTAGAAAAATCTACATTAGGCTTGGCTTGTTTTTTTTTTTTTAAGGAATGGTGAGCATTTAGGCAGTTATGCTATACTATACCACAAACTCAACCTAATTAGATACATACTGATAGATTACTAGTGTAAAACTGCCCCTGAAAGTAGCAAACTCATTAAATTCATTTTCAGTTGCAAGAATTGCTGCAGTTTGTGTTCTTTGCTGCCTTCTGGATTACCCCCATCTTTCTGGTTACAATGCTAACTTAACTGTGTACCCGAAAGTAAGCTACACACTCATTTTACCTGCTGCTGCCTGGAGTATGTGTCAAATATCTCTATTCACCCCAAACCTCTTCAAGACTGAATCATCTAAGAGTCCTCTTTATGTAGCTAGCTGAAGGAACACATAATCTGTCTATAAGGTAAATCTTGCCAACAATTCTTGAGTAGCATTTTTTTTTTCTAAAAATAATTCCAGATCTATCAGTACTTTTGCCTGGAAAGCTAATGTCTATTGCTCATCATGGAGCAAAAGAGAGGATTTCAATGCTTGATGAGGTAAAAGCAGAAAGTGCCTAAGATGAAATCACCACCACTTTGGTTTGTTATATCCAACGATGGCAGCAACCTCTGCAGATTTTGTGTCCTAGAAATACTAGAGTATGATTAAAACAATAGCCACTAATTATTGTGTTCCATTCACTATGCTAGATAATTTCCTGCATGCCTTCATCTCACTCTTTCAGTAATAGCCCTGTGAGCTAGGAAATGGTAATTATTACCTATATGGCCAAGGATACTGAGATGTATGGCAATCAGGACTGTCCAATAAAAATAGCTAACACATTGAGGAAATAGGAATTTAACACAATCTATTTGAGTCAAGAACTTTCATGTATAAGAACAGAATTATTCTTTCATTACTTGGTTGAGTCTGTAAAGTATTTTCAAGTCACCTAATGCGGTTTCAGTAAACATATCTCCTACATAGGGACTACCCACACAATCGGTAAAGCAGATTTCATTACCATGAAGGGCAGTTGCTTCACATCTTTCCCAGAAAGCAGGCAATTTTCTGTTATTATGATTATTTTAATGCCAAAAAGTTATTTCTATGCATAATCCTCCATGTTTTTTTCTTAATTCTACATGGTTAACTTTTCAAAGTAAAGAAATAATGGTGTGTCTAAAGAGCTCCTGATCTAAGCTAGTCTATTCCTAGAACTGTTTTTCTTTCATTTGGCTTGCTAAATCTTCCTATGTTCGAATATATCCTCCACCTCACTGTGTTTGATACATACCTATTTTCCAAGGCTTACATCCACGGAAATTTATTTAGATCCTTCTTTGAACAACAAACTAGCATGAAACTCCTTTCCCTTCCCTGAGTTGCCGATGCCAGTTGACTATTCTCCAACCTCAGAAGTAATCAATATGTTCAGTCTCAATAATTTAGAGACAGAAAGTACATGATCAAGGTGATAGGAGGGCTGGTTTCTGTTGAGACATCCTCTGGTGGGTGGCTGACAGTCTTTCATTCTGTGTCCTCACATGGCATTTTCTATGAGAGGGCACACCTGATGTCACTTCTTCTTCTTTCAAAGATGCCAAATACATTAAGACTTGTGTTTGCTTTTTGTTCTATAACAAATAGATGTGACAATCAACTTCTAAAGGTAGTAAAATGTTTTTATAAATGATTCAGAGGTTATATCCCATGATTAGCTGCTTCAATACTGTCAGGCCTGCGTGAGGTAACACAGAGTGGTGGGAGCACATGACAAGGCAAAGCTGCTCACCTAATGGCCTGGAAGTGAAATGCAGAAAGACAAAGGGACTTGAACTCCACAATCCTCCTCAAAAAGATATCACCAAGAATGTAAGTAACTCCCACCAGACCTGCTTCTTAAAGACTATGCACATGAATTTGTGTGAGGCTTTCATATCAAAACTATGGTAAGAGAATATCATTATAACATAATTTAACTTGTACCACTCTCCTACAGGCTCTGTCTTCACATACAGATACCACTGGGATTAGACTTTCATTTAACAGTTACAGAGCAAGGAGCACAAATCGCACCATAATAGAAGTTGGTTTTTGATATTCAGAATGACAGTTGTTTCAGCCTCAGTCTCATTCACCACTGACACTAGGCATCTTAAAGAAAGAGAGTCCACTAAATTCATCATTTAAATCGACATTCTATGAAAGTGGCATTATTTCCAAATAACTATGCAAATCATACTAAAGATTATCTCCCAAACATATGACATTTACAACAATAAGAACTCCATACACACCATATACAACCTCTCTTATACAATGGAAGATGAATAGTAACATCCTTACTGTAGTAATAATGAAAATAAAGCCCTGGTAGATCAGACACTTTAGTAAAGTTTCCATAATTTGTAATAAACATAACTAAAACAAACCTGTTTCTTTAAAGCAAACTCAGGCATTTCTTTTCAACACGTCTTTTATGACATTTGTTGAATGATATAAATATGATAAGGCAAGCTGATGTTGGTGTCATTTGTTTGCATTTCTTTATGAGTTGAAAAATTGAGGGAATCTTCTTTGGCTACCTTTATTTGGATGGGCATATAAATAAAATTTAAGTAGAACCGAAGTCAGAGAGTTAGACAGAATTCAGAGAAATTCCTTCCTTGCCAGACTTTCATAGGAAGTGATATTGAAGTCATTAATAGAGGAGAGAGGTGAAAAAGGGCTAAAGAAGGGGTCCGGCATAGTGAAGACTGCCTGTTTGAACCTGTAATTCAAAGGAACATAAAGCATTGTTTAGCTTTATCAAAATTTCAGCTTTATGCATTGATTTTTGGGGAGTGTTTATAGGCAATATGGGGTTTACCTGCTTCACATTTATCCTTCACAATCTACCCTTGATGCCTGAAATTACTACACAGCTATAATTCCAGTGGTTGAAGATTTTAGAAGATATTTGTTCCAATTGAACTTTAACTTTAATTAAAATGTAGAAGTTTGACCTGTGAGATAATATGTTAATCTACTAACATAGCACACTGAATGCATACTGCAGGATGATTTTTTAAAACTCTGTTTTTAAATAATGTCGGTGAATAGTGCGTAACAACAGAGTAGGCATTTAGTGAGAGGCACAGAAATAAATGACAGACAAACATGAAGTCTTGGGAGGGAATAAAAGTGCATATCCCTTGGTGGTTCCTGAGAGGAAAGGAAGAGAATTTAGAGAGAAAAAAAGACAAAGTGAGGATGGATGCTACTAAAATCATCACCAATCTTTCTCAGATTTGCCCCAGGAACAGATCCCTAACACATTGGATTAGATAATGACTTAGCTGTGGATCTAGATTCCTCATAAATGCTAAGCAGAAAGTGAGGTAAAATCTGAGACCAGGAGTCTAACTCAATCTAGATAAACAAGTCACATTTAGTCATTTTCTATCTCTTTGCCACTCACATGTGGGAAACCATTTCCATGGCTTTCTTGAGAGCAAGATTGGAATTGCTGCTGTGATGGGAAATGATGCTTTCCATTTTCCATGTTAATTTTCTATTTGGCTGATATGTCCGAAAACCTTTACCTATCTTTTCTTAAACTGTGGAAAATTGCTCTGATTCTCTTCTTTCCTTAGCTTCTGGAGCCTAGCTATTTAAGGTATTTTTTTTCTCCCTTTCAGCTAACACTCACTTGGTTAAAGTGCCTCAACAGAAGCAATAGGTCAAGCTTAGTCAGACCTGACAATTTAGACTGCCCAACTTCCTAAGTGGCTTGAAACTTTTAAAGAAGGAAAGAAAAAAAAATGGCAGAGACCTTACTCTAGTTAGTCATTTTAAAGTATTAATAATTAATTGTATGCCTAAGTTAGTTACAACTAACTCTGCTGTTACAGCTTCCTTTCCAGAACTTTTCATGTACAGCTGAATCTGAAAGTAGTAAGATATTCGGTAGATGGTAGGTGTTCTACTCTTCTGTAGCTGGTGCTCTGCATGGCTCTCTGCAATGGTATAGCACCATTGTTCTAAAGTCTGATCAAGATTATGAAGCCAGGGACAGATGAGGGAAGTGACTCAGTGGGTAAAATGCTTGCAACTCAACAGTGGTGTTCTGAGCTTGATTCCTGCAACCCATGGTAGAAGAAAAAAAGCTAATGTCAAAAACTGACCTCTGACCTTCACATATATACTGTGGCATATACGTGTGCATTCCCACATGTATTACACATACAGAAAGAGATACACACAAGTTAATAATAATAAAGATAATAACTAATAATAATATCCAGCCACTCCTAGCTAACTGTATATAATTTGACCCTAATCACATATGGCCTCTTAGATTAGGGAGGGCAAAAGTATACTTTCAGCAACCCCTCAGTTATCTGGTAAGTAAGCTCAATAAATTCATTGCTTTACCAGTAAAACTTTAATCAAACACTGGCTTAACACTAGAACCTTAAAAGGGAATAAATATTGCTTAGCATCCCCAGGAAAAGAAGTCTCACAACAGAAGGAAAATTCATTTCTAATGCAATTATGTCTCATAATTATTAAAAAAAAAGAAGAAAATGAGAATGTAAAAGATGTTAAAAGGATATGGGAAATGGAGATATTTTCCAAAATAGACAGGAAAAATGAGAAAGCTTAAGCAAAAAAAAACCAAAAAAAAAAAAATTTATAAGGTCATAGTTTAGTCAACTACTTTAGGGAACAAAATCTTATCTAGTCAAGGTTTATCTGAGAATATTTGGTTTTTTACCCAAGTCTTATCTACATAACACCTGATAATTAATAGTACCAGACTGGTGGAACTAACCTTATTGGGTGTTTAACAGCCATACTTTGAGGCCTATACTAATCTGTTCAGGGGGACTTAAAGGACAGTTTTTTCCTCTTGCTCTCCAAGGTCGACTAAGTTCCAGGGGACTATGTGACATCTCTAAAAATGTCCTGTAACTGTGGTGAGTCACCTGTCCTCTTGTTCAGGGAGGACATGGAGATGCCACAAGATAGAATTGAACCAGTATCCAGTCTGCAAAGAGGAAGGTCAACTCAGAGGAAACATCTCATTCATGCTTCCAAGTGAAGCTGGACATGGTTGAACAGGACCTTTGACCTTTCTTCACATGGAACTGGTAAAAGAAAGGATCCAGGAGCTCCTCCCAGGCCCATGTGACCCCTGAGGAACAGATCTTCAAATGACCTTAAGTGTAAAAATAAATTGATTTATTTGGGCCAACTGTATGGTCTTAAACACCCAAAAGGAAAGTATAACCAAGAGTAAAGTCATCAGTACACTTCTTTAAGAGTTCAGTGGATGGATTACACTTCCCAGACATTAGGGTTAAGTCCATATAAAAAGTTATTTAGACAATTATTTCTCATTGATGATTTTGTCCCTAACCAGAAAGTGCTGCTCAGATGTAAGACTTCAAATCTTGGTCTCCAGTACTGTAGCGTCCACTTGCAGCTAAGCGAGGCAACCAGCTATTGTTCTAAAATGATGGATAAATTTGTTTTCTCCCACTATCTAGAAGCCTTTGTGAGGGAACCGACAGTGATTCTAACCACTCTAACACCAATCAAGATACCTGAAAGCAAATCCTGAATCCATCACTCTATAATCCAGCCTAGTTGAACAAAAGAAAAATGAGGAAAAACCCAATAGAGAGATGCTTTTTGGAAGCCCTTGTCAAGAAATTCCAATGGACTCATATGAACATTTCCCTGTTCTGACTTTTGTCTAGTTCCCTGTCTAGAACTTGTAATGCTAATTACTCTTGCCTTTACTTCTCCTTCACATCACCTATTCACGATTCAAGGACTTTCTTTTCCCCTGAGAAATAAGAGTGATGCAATTGGGAGACTTTTTTTTTTTTTTTGATCTTTTTGAGACAGGGTCTCCCTGTAGCCCCAGCTGACCTAAACTCATTATGTAGACCAGGCTGGCCTTGAGCTCATAGAGATCTGCCTGCCTCTGCCTCATGAGTGCTGGGATTAAAGGCGTGCACCACCACAAGTCTTTTAGATAGACCCACTGAAGGGGTATTCCAATTGCCTCACCATGCATTGCTGTTCAGAATGGAAGAAGCCAGAGCAGTCTGAATACCTATTCCCTATTGACAATTTGGGTAACTTATTCAGAGGATGGTGTGATAAGTATAGGAGGTAGGAATTGGCTAGGTGGTTAGGGTAAAAAGACTCCCAAAGAAAAGTAGCAAGTTTCTTGGCTATAGGTTAAAATGTCCTTAGGCCTCTTAGCAATATACTCTGTTCCAAAGACCAAAAATGTTGAAAGTATTTAGGAGCTTGTATCTAATCCTTAAAAGATTTTAGGGTTACCTCTTCAGAGGGGGGAATGTTAGAGTAGCCAAAAGCCCCATAAAAATAAATAAATCAAGGAAGGAGTACATGAAGTTATCAGAAAAATGTGATGGGGAGATATGGGAAGATTTAGAGGGGAAGGACTGGGCATGGATTTGTTCAAATCACCTTATTTGTGTATGAAATTTTCAATAAATTATTTATTTAAAAAGGAATAACTGAAAATAATAAATATTTAAAGTAGAGATCATGATAACTGATAATAATAATAAATTTTTAAATTAAGATTATGCAAAAGATTAGTGGACTGGGGTGGAGGCTGTCCTCCTCAACCTTGTCAACTTGACACAATCTGACAGGAAAGCTTTGACTAAAGAATTGCCTAGTGCTGGAGAGATGGCTCAGGGGTTAATAGCACTGACTACTCTTGTAGAGGACCAAGATTTGACTCCTGTACCTACATGGAAGCTGAGAACCTCCTTAACTCCAGTTCCCCGGTTCCAGGGGAATCCAACGCCATCTTCTGACCTCTGTGTGCATTACATGACATGAATGCACTCACATATATGCAGGCAATACACTTGTACATATAAAATAAAAAATAATAAATAAAATATGTTTAAAAAATAATTGCCTAGATCAGCCTGGTTTGTGGGCACCTGTGGGAACCTGTCTTGACTGTTTATGAATGAAGGAAGGCCAGACTATCCACAGACAGGTGATCCTAGCCTGTATAAGAAGGCAACCTAAGCATGAGCCTGAGTGAACCAGGAAGCAGCATCCCGACATGGTTTCTGCTTCAGGTTCCTGCCACAACTTCTTCAATGATGGACTGTGACATGAAAGCATAAGCCAAGCAAACTCTTTTCTCACCTAAGTTGCTTTTGGTCACACTCTTTTTTATAACATCAATAGAAAATAAATTGGGACCAAGCGTTAAAGCTGGACTTTGCATGTGAGCAAACACTACTAATTCAGATGTAATCTTCAGTCTGTATGCCATACATACAAAAAAGTATTGACTATGTGGGAAGATGAAACAGGGTGCAGGGAGAGGAAACAGAGACAGAGGAGGATAATGAGAAGTGATTATTGTCAAAGTATTTAATATAATTCGACAGAAGTATCATAAAGTTTATTACGCCTAATGAAGGAGGGGAGGGAGACAGAGGAAGGAGGAGGGTGAAGAAGAGGAAGAATAAAAAGAAGGAGGAGGAGGAGAAGGAGAAGGAGAAGAAGACATTTGTAAGAAATTCCAATTGTAGAGCTTGAGAGGGTAGGTTCAGACCTCCTCCATCAGGGTAGCAGCTGTGAGCTCATCAGATCAGGTTCTGGCCTCCCTCTGGCATCCAACTACCAGGGGGCCTGAGAACCTAGGGGACAGCTTGGCAGCCCCTGATCCTGCCTCCACATGGTGGTTAAGCTTCCCCTAATTGTACCATACTAGTCCCATACCTAAGATTTTTGTGAGGCCCCTCCCAAGGCCCCAGGGCAGATCTGGCTTTGGTAGGCTAAGGCTGGGTCCTCAGCAGAAGGCCAGAGTGCCAATTTTTAGACCCCCTCTGACCTCCCTCTGGCATAGGGTTCACAACACACAGGACTGGCTGAGAGAGCCTGGATCCTGTCTCCATGTGGTGAAGGAAGCCTGAGTGCACCTGAGTGGAACCTGAATTTGGCTTCTGTGGGTCCCCCTGAATAGCTGATCTGAAGCCATCAGTTCCTTCCAAAATAAACCTGAGAGAACCTGAACCCTGTACCAACCACCTTTACATAACCAATAAAGAAAGGATCGAGGCACATGGACAATACAAACAGAAGCACGCTTCAACTTAATTCTCATATCAGAATCATAAAAAAACAAAAGAAATTCACATGCCAAAATAATAACGAAAGAATAATAAAGTGGAAAGCCAAAACATTATGTCCCACCACACCCCACCAATTCCATAGAAGAGTTCTACAAGGAGAACTCTACAATGAATTTAAAAGAATAATCATAAACATGATCAAGGAATTCAACAAATTTAAAGAACACACTAACAAACAAATCAAAGAGCTAAAAGAAGACAGGGATAAACTTCTGAATGAATTCACAAAAGAGGTAGAAACATTGAAGAAAACTCAGGCAGAAATGAAGAAGAAGTGCAAAACTCAATAAGCCCACTTGAAACAAGGGAAAGCCTCACCACTAGAATGAATAAAATGGAAAACAGAATATCAACACTGGAGAATGAAATTGAAGAATTGGACCACTCAAGCAAAGAGTATGGAAAATTTTTAAAAAACACAAAAATGGAATATGTAAGAGACGTGGGACACCATGAAAAGACCAAATCTATGGATCATAGGAATAGAGGAAGGAGAAGAATTTCAGGTTAATGGTGTTGACCAGATCTTAAACAGGATTGTAGAAGAAAATTTCCCAAAATTAAGGAATGACATCCCCATACAAATACAGGAAGCACATATAACACTAAATAGGATCAGAAAACAAACTCCCCACAACATATCATAGTAAAAACACTAAATGTACAGAACAAAGAGAGAATACTGAAAGCAGCAAAAGAAAAACAAGTCACATACAAAGGAAAGCCCATCAAAATTTCAGCTGACTTATCAATGCAAAGTATGAAAGCCAGAAGACCCTAGACCAAGGTATTTCCAGTTCCACATGACAATAGATGCCAGTCCAGAATACTACACCCTGCAAAAATGTCTATTGTACTTGAGGGAGAAAGAAAAATCTTCCATGACATGACTAGCCTGAAAGAATACATGTCCACAAAACCAGCCCTCCAAAGAACACTTGAAGCAATACAGAGAACAGAGAGAGAAACAACTATACCCTAGAGGCAATGAAGGAAAATAAACAAAGATATAATCTAGGAAACACAAAATTACACAGAGAACACAAACAGCATTCAAAATGATGGCAACCAATACATACCTTTCAATAATAATCTTAAATATCAATGGACTAAACTCCCTAGTCAAAAGACACAGCTAAGCAAATGGATTAAGAAACAAAATCCATCTCTTTGCTGTCTGCAAGAAACCCATTTCACCTTCAAGGACAGGTAGTACCTTAAGGTAAAAGAATGGAACATAATATTCCAAGCAAATGGCACTAAGAAACAAACAGGGGTTGCAATTCTGATATCTGACAAAATAGACTTCTAAGGAAAACTAATCAGAAGAGATAAGGAGGGCCACTTCATTCTCATCAAAGGAACAGTTAACCAAGAAGTTATTACAATCCTTAACATATATGCACCAAATTCTGGTATTCCCAGATTCAAAACAACGCTACAGGACTTTAAGAAACAGATTAACCCCAACTCAGTAATAATAATAGTAGGGGACTTCAATAACCTACTGTCTCCATTAGACAGGTCAACTGGACAAAGAATGAACAGAGATGTCTGAATAAAATGATACCATACATCAAATGGACCTAAGACATCTTTCAATTATTCCACACAAACACCAAAGCATACACTTTCTACTCAGCACCTCATGGAACTCTTTCAAAAATTGACCACATAATGGCCACAAAACAAACCTCAAATATATTGAAATAATTCCATGCATTCTATTGGACCACAAAGAAATAAAGCTCAAAATCAACACTGGACGAAGCCCTAGTCACTACACAAACTCATGGCGATTGAACAACACACTCCTAAACAATGAGTGGGTCAAAGGTCAAAGGGGAAATCAAGAAAGAAATAAAAGAAGTCCTGGAATTTAACAAATAAGACAATACAACACAACACAACCTCTGGAACACTTTAAAAGCAGTCCTAGAGGGAAGTTTATAGCTCTAAGTGCCTACACTAAAAAATTAGAAAGAGCCCAAATAAATGACCTAACACTGCAACTCAAGATACTGGAAAGGCAAGAATAAATGAAACTGAAACCAAGTCCTAAGAGGGAAGGTTATAGCTCTAAGTGCCTATGTTAAAAAATCAGAAAGAACACAAATAAATGACTTAACATTGCAACTCAAGACACTTGAAAAGCAACAGCAAATGAAACCTAAACTCAGCAGACAAGAAGCAATAACAAAAATCAGGGCAGAAATTAATGAAATTGAAACAAAGAAAACAATACAAGGAATCAACAAATCTAAGAAGTGGTTCTTTGAAAAGATAAACGAGATTGACAGACCGCTAGCCCAACTAACCAAAAGAAAGAAAGAGCACCTTCAAATCAACAAAATCAGAGATGAAAGGAGAAACATCACAACAGACACCCAGAAGATCCAGACCACTGTAAGGGAATATTTTAAAAACCTTAATGCTACTAAATTTGAAAGTCTAAAAGAAATGGATGGATATGTGAAATCATGGGAACCTCCAAAGTTAAATCAAGAAGAGATCAACAGTTTAAACAGACCCATAACGTATAAGGAAATTGAAACAGTAATACAAAGCCTTCCAAATAAAAAATGTCCAGGCCCAGACGTTTTAAAGCAGAATTCTACCAGACATTTAAAGAAGACCTCTAACCAATACTACTTAAATTATTCAAACTGAGAAAAACAGAGGGAGAACTCCCAAATTCCTTCTATGAAGACAGCATCTCTCTAATAGCCAAACCAGGTAAAGACAACCAAAAAAAGAAAAAGAAAAAGAAAACTATAAACCTATATCCTTAATGAACATAGATGCAAAAATTCTCAACAAAATACTTACAAACCGCACAGAGGCACACAACAAAAAGATGATTTGCCATGATCAAGTAGGCTTTATCCCAGAAATGCAGGGATGGTTCAATAAATGCAAGTCAGTAAACGTCATTAATCATATAAATGGACTCAAAGACAAAAACCGCACTGTCATCTCAATAGATGCAGAAAAGGCTTTGACAAAATTCAGCATGCATTTATATTCAAAGACCTAGAGGAATTTGGACTGGAGGGAGCATTCCTCAACATAATTATATACCTCAACATAATTAAAGCTATATAAAACAAACCCACAGCCAACATCATTCTAAATGGAGAAAATCTGGAAGCATTCCCAATAAAATCAGGAACAAGATAAGGATGTTGCCTATTTACACTCCTTTTCAACATAGTGCTTGAAACTCTGGCTAGAGCAATAAGACAGGAGAAGGAAATTAAAGGAGTACTAGTTGGAAAAGAAGAGGTCAAACTATCACTTTTTGCAGATGATATGATACTATACCTAAGAGATCCCAAAAGTTCAAACAGAAAATGCCTAGAACTGATCAACCCTTTCAGTATAGTGGCAAGTTTTAAAATCAATCTACAAAAATTGGTAGCCTTTATATATATCAATAATAAGCAATTGGAGAAAGAATACAGGGAAATGCTCTAGCTCACAATAGCTGCAAAAAAATCTTGTAATAAATCTGACCAAAGACACCAAAGAACTCTACAATGAAAGTTTTAAATTATTAAAGAAAGAGAT
>NW_008352153.1:2676470-2679674 GCF_000622305.1 Nannospalax galili | reverse complement strand
ATCCTACCAAAAGCAATGTATAGATCCAATGCAATCCCAATCAAAATCCCCGTGACATACTTCACAGAATTATAAAAATGCATCCTTAAATTCTTATGGAAGTACAAAAGACCCTGGATAGCCAAGGCAACCCTGAGCACAAAGAACCATGCTGGGGGTATTACTATACCATATTTCAAAGTATACTACAGAGCCATAGTCATAAAAACAGCATGGTACTGGTGCAAAAATAGACACATAGATCGATGGAACATCATTGAAGATTCAAACCTGAGTACATGCAGTTTCAGCCACCTGATATTTGACAAAGGTGCCAAGAACACACAATGGAGGAAAGACAGCATCTTCAACAAATGGTGCTGGCAAAACTGGATCTCCACCTGTAGAAGAATGAAACTAGATCCTTATCTTTCACCTTGCACAAACGTCAACTCCAAATGGAACAAGACCTCAATGTGAAACTGGAAATCCTGAAACTATTAGAAGAAAATATTAGCAGTGACTTAGAGAACACAGACATAGGAAATGATTTTCTAAATCAGACAGATGTTGCTCAGTAATTAAGGTCAGCAATCAATAAGTGGGACCTCATTAAACTAGAAAGCTTCTTTACAGCAAAAGAAACAAACAAAAAAGTGAAGAGAAAACTCATAGAATGGGATAAAATCTTCACCAGTGACTCATCGGACAGAGGTTTAACATCCAGAATATATAAAGAACTCAAAAAACAAAAATGCAAGAAACCAAATGATCCAATTAAAAGATGGGCTAAAGATCTAAGCAGAGGGTTCTCAAATGAAGAAATAAACATGACTAAGAAACATCTCAAAAAGTGTTCAACATCGTTAGTAGTTAGGGAAATGCAAATTAAAACCACCCTAAAGTATCACCTTACCCCAATCAGACTGGCTAGGATCAAGAGAACAAACTATACCAATGCTGGTGAGGATGTGGAGAAAGGGGAATGCTCATTCACTGCTGATGGGATTGCAAACTCGTGCAACCTCTATGGAAAACAGTGTGGAGAACTCTTAAAAAACTAAAAATGAACTTACCATATGATCCAGTTATACCACTCCTTGGCATATACCCAAAGGACTCATCTTATTGTCGAGACACTTGTACAACCATGTTTGTTGCTGCTCTTTTCACAATAGCTAAGAGAGGGAAGCAACATAAGTGCTCCTCAACTGACGAGTGGGTAACAAAATGTGGTATATTTACACAATGGAGTTTAATTCAGCAGTAAAGAAAGATGAAATAATGAAATTTGCAGGAAAATAGATGGATCTAGAAATAGCTATACTAAGTGACGTAACGCAGACTCAGAAAAACAAATGATGTATGTTCTCCCTCATATGTGGCTCCTAGCACCAAATCCTATTAAATTTTAGGTCCTTTTAAGAAGATGACACTATACAGCAGTCACTTTTGTATGAAATAACTACCATAATCGCAACTTCGGCTAGCCTGATGGCTAAACGTAGTCACAATTGGGCTTGTTGACTTTGTGCTCATTCATTAAAGGAACCAAGTGGGGTCACTGGACCCTCACCTGAATATCCAGCCACTCTTCCCTGGCAACTAGTCCAACCTTGGAAGACAAAAGAAAAATGAGGAAGAACCCAATAGAGGGATGATCTTTTGGAAGCCCTTATCAAGAAATTCCAATGGACTCTCATACGAACATTTGAAAATTGCCGTTCTGACTTTTCTCTAGTTCCCTGCGAGAACTTGAAATGCTATTACAAGTTCTCACCTTTACTTCTCCTTCACATCTCCTATTCATGATTCAAGCACTTTCTTTTCCCTTAGAGACAATAGTTATACAATTTGGGAGTCTTTTAGATAGAGTCACTGTAGAGGTACCCCAATTGCCTCACCCTGCATCCCTGTTCAGCACAGAAAAGACAAAGCAGTCCGTATCCTTATTCTCCATTGCTCATTTGTGTAAACCCTTCAGAGGATGGTGTGATAGGAATAGGAGGTAGGAATTGGCTAGGCAGTTAGGGCAAAAAGGCCCCAAACAAAAGTAGCCAGTTTCTTGGCTGAAAGTCTAAATGTCCTTGGGGCTGTTGGCAACATACTCAGTTCCAAAGGCCAAAAATGCCAAAAGTATTTAGGATCTTGTATCTAATCCTTAAAAGATTTTAGGTTTACCTCTTCAGAGAGAGGAATGTTGGAGGGGAGAGAGTGGGCAAGGATTCGATCTAAACACCTTATATACATGCATGAAATTCTCAATAAAGTTTTTTGAAATTCCAATTGTAGCAGTTAAAAATTGGTATGGAACTTTAGCATCCTTGCATATAAATTACCAGTGCAGCACAGAGTGTATTTCACACTGCAAATCAAAGTTTAAGAAATGATAAAACTGGGCATGACAGCAAATGCCTCTAAATCTAGCACTCTGAAGGCAGATGTAGTTGGATCTCTGCCAGAAAATGTCCAGTCTTGTCTACATAGGGAGTTCCAGGCAAGCTTGGACTACAGGGAAACCCTGTTTCAACGAGCATCCAAAAGTAAAAATTTAAAAAAAATTTGAAAAAACTAATGTAGAGTTTCTCAATAAATTTATTGTTAAATGAAAGAAATTTTTCTGGACAAAGAATTTAAACTGAAAATTTGCAAGTATTATCCACAGGCCTGTCTCTAGATTAAATACATATTTGTGAATATTTTACTTGTATCGCACTCTAAAAACATCGATATGAATTACATAAATGAAGAACATAACATACACAAAGAATAATTTAAATAATGATTCAAATTTTCATCTTTTGTCCTGTGGCTACATAATACATGGTTATGACAGTACTAGTAATTCAAAGTTAAAACATAGACTCAGTATGGAGTATCACTTGCACTGCAGTACATGAGTAGCCAAAGAGAACAACTAATGATCTAAGGCATAAAATTCTGTCTCTGTTTGTAGTGGTGAGAAGTCTGAAGACTAGAGTTTTTAAATTTCACTTATTATTTTTATTTTATGTGTACTAGTGCATTACCTCCACATTTGTAAGTCCACCCATGTAGTGCAATTCCTGAGGAGGTCAGAAGCAGGTGTTATATCCCCTGGAGACACAATGGTTGTTAGCCCTCATGTGGGTACTGGAATTGAACTCTAGTCTTCTGTAAGAACAGTCAGTGCTAATAACCACTGAGTAATCTCTTCAGCCACAAGACTAGATTTTTTTTTTTTTT
>NW_008352153.1:2669652-2676444 GCF_000622305.1 Nannospalax galili | reverse complement strand
AGCCCAAGACATTTTGTTGTTGAACCCAAGCCCCTATCCCCTTTTTCCCTTTTTTTTTTTTTTGGTCTTTTTGAGATAGGGTCACCCTGTAGCCTCAGCTGTCCTGTAACTCATTATATAGACCAGGCTGGCCTAGAACTCACAGAGGTCTGCCTGCTTCTGCCTCATAATGACTGGACCTTAATACATGGAAAACATTCAATTTAGCTTTCAAATATATTAATAGAAGCTTCAGAGTTGATAAAAATGCATGAGAAAAATATGGGAAGATAGAAAGAGTAAGGTTAAACCCATTATCTGACTATAGCACATTTTTGTGTATCAAATGTGTTATCAGCCTAATAAGGTGGAATAAACAGCAGGTCAGTCTGCTTAGTGATTGATGGTGAGGTATTTAGAAATATGGCTTTCTTCTCTATTAAAACTGTCAGTTACTGTATAGGCACACCACTTCTATGTTTACTTATCTTTGTATTTAGAGGATGTCCAATACATGGATCTAGTAATTTGAAATTCAGCATAGGCTACAGTTTGTAGTCTCTCTTGTGAAAATTCATTAATAGCTCCTAGAAAAACTTCAATTCTCTCTGTGTGTGTGTGTGTGTGTGTGTGTGTGTGTGTGTGTAGGTAGGTAGGTAGGTATGTAGGTAGGTAGGTGTAAACACAGATATCACAAAACACAGGAGAAAAGATGAAAGGAATATAAAATAATATAAAGCAAAAATACTATCAGTGGTTTTCTCCCGAGAGTAGGGTTATATGATTTTTAAGAATTTTATGAGTTTTAACACACTTTATACAGTAAATATTTTTGTAGTTAAATTCAAAATAATGTGAACTTTTGTTTTTGTTTTTTGATACAGTAATCTAAGCCAGTTTAGCATTTGCTATGTAGACCGGGCTGGCCTCAGTCTCACAGAGATCTACCTACCTCTACTTCCCAAGTGCTGGGATTAAATGCACATATCACCATGCCCACTTTTAAGTTATTTTTTAATAAAATAATTAAAAGTAAAAATGTTTCATGGTCCTGAGTGATGACTTAGCAGTTAATAGCACTTGTTCCTCTTGCAAAGGACCCAGGATTGGTTCCCAGCACTCACATTAGGTGTCCCACAACCACTTGTAGCTCCAGTTCCAGGGGACTCAGTGCCCCCTCCTTGCCTCTGCCTCATGCATATACATGGGATTGTAAAATAAATTGTTTCAGACTTTTTGGTGGATGCCATGAGACTTGAGTTTGGAAGTGGGTCACTGTTCCTCCGGAACTCATCACTAACATCTTCTCTAATGAGAAAACAAAAACAAATGCAAAAACAAAAACAAAATCCTGACATGGGCTTTCTTCATCACTGACATTCTTTAACATTGAGAAATCCTGTCCTCATTTGCTTATCTGTTGAAAGAAGGGTTAACATTCAACATTTCACGTTGACCTAAAGAATAATTATACCCTTCATGTATTATATATCTAGTATGTATCAAGCACAATGAGGTGAGAATTATATAGGCAACTATCAAAACTAACCTATATGGTTTAGGTATGTATTTCCTTTTTTTAATTTAAATTAATACATATTGTTTATATAGATATCTATCAGGCAATTTATTAAATATTTTCCATATAAAGAAAAATAACTAGAATGCATCCTATATCAAAGAAAGAATAAATTCACTATATTTAAAAATCAGGACATAGTAACTGTTAATGTTTGTAAAAAAAAAAAGCATATTTTAAAACAATTGTGGAGACTGAAGAAATGGTTAAGCAGTAAAGAGATTTCACTACTTTTGTAGAAGACCAGAGTTGGCTCTGATGACCTCTTCTGGCTTCCTTGGACATTAGGCATGCATGCATGCAGGCAAAACTCACCCAATTAAAATATAAATTAATAAATATTTAAAACAAAAAAATATAAATTTTGACTTTGATTTGAAATTTTAGATATTTTATTCAGCTTCTGCATGGTTTTGTTTTTCTAATATTTATTCATATTAATAAATTTCAAAATGGGAATATCATTTGTATTCTTTATCACACTAATGTTCTTTAATAGTAATTGAAGAATATATTTCTAAACATATACATTGTATATGCAATTTTTAACATTTAGTCATATGATTAAATATTAAGATATAGTAAATTTTTGCCATGCTTTTTAACTTCAACATATTACATATTTATTCTCATTTATAAAATAAAAGTATGTGTCAAAATCCCAATAACTACTCATGTTAAATTACATAAAATGATGAGAATAAAATGATGGGAATATTGAAAAGTAAACTAAGAAATCTAAGTTATGTCCCTAAATATGAATGTTTCTATGCATCAGTATATATCAGAGATGAGAAAACTTGCTAATCTACAATATAAAGGAATCAGTTTTGGTTTTATATTTTCCTGTGTATCTAAAGATAGACATTTAAGGGTTCTTTTGTCAGTGTGGGTCTTTCTTATGTACATGAATTATGAGCATATTATTTAAAATCTGTGTGTGTGCACACTGCACACATCTGAGTTACTTAAAAATATGTAGAGTTTTTAGACATAGTAAAATATAAAGGAAGTAGATTCTTTTGTGGTATGGTGAAGAGGGAGCTCTGGAAAGATGACTAAGCAAATTTTTCATGACTATTTGATCGGAAGCATTTTAGAAGAGTGCATTCTCAAATCAATATTATTCATCAAGAAGTGAAAGGCCCTAGAAGTCTTAGGTAGCCTGTATATGGTCATAGAAACAGAGGGTCAAAATCCAGACATTTTGATTGGAAGCGTGAAGATCATTTAAGTGCATCATATCATACACTATATTTAAATTTCCTTTTGCCACTTAATTTCAGGTTGTCATTTGGAATTTTTAGAATAAATTCAAAATATGATTATAAAGAGATGATTTCTATTTGTCCTTGATCCAAAAATAGTAATTTGGAGAAGGGTATTTTTAAAAAGTAATGCACTAATCTTTGAGGATGGCATTTGTAGGTACTTTAAGCATTTCATTTTTCCATTCTTTATAAACGCTACTCCAGTATACCCAGCTCATTAGATTAAAAGCTTTCCACCAGAAGCCAGTGAATACTGCCACCTGTACCTGTCTGCTTTGATTGAAGAGGTGATTTGTGTAGCCATGTAGTAGGACATTAGTTTGCTGTAGCCTTATATAAGCCTCATCAGAAGACAAAATTGCCTGAGTGACTAGGATAGATCTGGGGGAGGCAGATGGAGGTCTGTACTACTTGGTGGCAAGCTATGCTGACATCTATGAAACAAGATGTCACTTAAGGTAATGGAAGCCTCTAGAAACATGGTTAAAAATGCTTGCTACAGCATATAACCATCATGTCAAGCTGCAAGAAAGCTTTTTATGATATTGTTATTGTCACAAGGAAATTGAATTCATAGCTCACTGATGCCTCCCACAAACTTGGCTGAGCTGATTGCAAGACGCCAGGAAAGCCTTTAGCTGTGGACCACCTGGTCTTGATTTTAGAGATATTGAATCATACAATGCCAAGAATCCCTAATAGTCACAAATAGATTCTGTATGTGAGTCACATCTTTATCAGCAAATTCAGATATTTTTATACCTCACAGATCAGATAACCTCAGTCTTAAGCAAACTGAAGAATTAGTCTAAAGACAAACAATGAAAAACTAAGCCCATTAACCCTTACAAGCAGTGTTCTCAACACCTGAATCTCAGACAAGTAATTTACATGAAATAAGTAATTGCCCACTTCCCCTCCGGCCTGAACCTTCTGCACCAGTCCCCATAGCTGAAGGTTAGGGCAAGGAGAGAGACTGTGGGGGGAGGGAGGTGTCAGGCAGTGGTGAGTAGAAACACCAGGGAGGTTGTGTCAGTGGACAGCTCTTTTATTATGGCGGAAACAGAGGTTTATATATGAAAGCTTCAGGGGCAAAGTGGCGGGGTTGGGTTTCTGGCAGGCAGGCAGCTGGGGGAAGGGAGAGGGCTTCTAAGGCTATGTGGTTTTTGTCTTGTCCTCCAGTCACATGATCTACAAGGGCACTCGTTAGGATTAAAGAATTAGGGACTTAATAGTTTTGCTTGGGGGTTGTTGAGTAAGAGACAGTGTATCTAGAACGGAGCTGGCCAGTTTCCTGCCATCCTCACTAGGAGGTATCTGGCCTAGCAGCCACGCTCTACATTCCAGGCACTCCTGATTTATCCCAACAAATAATCCCTACATATGTGAGAACAGTTAGGGCATCTGCCATCACTGTATACCCTGGTGCTAAGGCATGCACACTGAAAGATATTTCCTCCAAGTCCCTGGGCCTGTATTCTGGACCAGTGACTGCTAAGTTAGCTAATAGAAAAAAAAAAATGTGTAGTTTATAGATTATTCACTTATGAGAATGATCGTTAGAGTAGTGTGTTCTTATACTGACTTTACCATGTGAAATAGAACTTACAATGAAAAATCCTTAAAATACATAAACTCATTAATCAGATAAAGTATCTAGAAAGTCCAAAAATTATCCATTTTGGCCCTCACCACCCCTCCTTCCCACTATTTATTTATCATTCCTCAACATGGTTTTGGTTAAAAAATCATTTTTATTACACTCCAAGGCCCAATATCACTTCCTCAAGGAAGCTTCACAGCAGACTCATTTTCAAGTAATTTTAGTGTTTGTTTTCAGTTTATTTCAAGCATCCAAGAATATGTTCAGAATATATTTCCTATAACATGAGGCTGGAGAGATGGCTCAGCAGTTAAGAACACTGGTTGTTCTTACAGAAGACCTGGGTTCAAATTCCAGCACCCACATGGCAGCTAACAACTGTCTGTAACTCCAGTCCCAGGGGATCCAACAGCCTCTTCTGACCTCTGTGGGCATTTCATGACACAATGCACTTACCTATATGTAGGCAATACATGTATACACATAAAATAAAAAACAATATAACCAATTTTTTTAAAAAGAAAATATTGCCTATAATATATTGAAGTTTTCTTTCTTTTTTTGTATTTTTTGAGGCAGAACTTCCCTGTAAGCTCAGCTGGCCTGGAACTCACTGTGTAGACCAGAATGACCTCTATCTCACTGTGATCCACTTGCAACTGCCTCCCAGCTGCTGGGACTAACAGCATGCAGCACCTCACCGGGATCATATTTAAGTTTTTTGACAGGGTCTCCCTAGTCACAGTCCACCTGAAGTCACAATGTGAACCAGGATGACCTTGATCTCACAGAGATTCATGTGCCTCTGCCTCCTGAGGGTTGGGATAAAAGGCCCATGCCACCATGCCCAGCATTCACTGGATTATTTTTTAAAAAACATATCATGTGTTGAATAGGAGGGACTAAGGAGAGACACTTGGGAAGCAAGAGATGAGGAGAGAGCTTCACTATGTTTGGCCTGCGAGCACAGATCTAGAAAACTCAGCCAACATGTAGGGAAAAACGCCCAAGGGTGTCTCTGTCTTTGTAACTGCCTTTCATTGTCCTCATATGCTCTGTTAGGAAGCCGGAATAAATATCTTTATTCCCTAAACTGTACTTTGGAGAAATATTGTGTCAGTTGGTTGTACTGATGGGTGGGAGGAGGTAGCCATAAGTGTGCCTCCCAGCAGTAATTTTCAGTACACCTGTACCATCAATAACTATTTGACAAGAGGCTGAAAAGATGGATCAGCAGTTAAGACCACTTACTGTGCTTCCTGTGGACCTGGGGGTTCAGTTCCTGACACACACCTGGTGGCTCACAACCATCCTTAATGCCAGTTCCTGGGGATCCAATGCACTTTTCTGGCCTCTGTGGGCAATGCATGGTCATAATAAATTTAAATACATGCAGGCAGACACTCACACACATAAAATTAAAAGAAGAATCCTTGAAACATATTTGAAACAAATTAACAATGTCAATTTAGCAGAAGAAAAATTTCATATCTAATTTCTAAGTCCATTTATATTGTATGAGAATTTACCTGGAAGCAGTGATTATAAAGAATAAAAATGTCTTACAGTTCTAGAGACTGAATATGCAGATTAAGATGCCAGAAGATTCATGCCTAGAAAAGCCTGTTCTCTACTGATGTCATTGCCAAGTTGCTAAACTATTCTTCTAAGTGAAGTAACACAGACTCAGAAAAACAAATGACATATGTTCTCCCTCATATGTGGCTCCTAGCATCAAATCCTTTTAAACTCCAGGTCCTTTTTAATAAGATGATGCTATACAGCAGTTCCTTCTGCATGAAATAACTACCATCATCACGACTTCATTAAAGGAATGCCAAGCAGGGTCACTGGACCTTCACCTGAGTACCCAGCCACTCTTCCAAGACAACTAGTCCAGTCTTAGAAGACAAAAGAAAAATGAGGAAGAACCCAATAGAAGGATGATTTTGGAAGCCCTTGTCAAGAAACGTTAAAGGACTCATGAACATTTGAAACTTGCCCTGTTCTGACTCTTCTAGCTTCCTGTCTAGAACTTGTAATGCTAATTACTCTTGCTTTTACTTCTCCTTCACATCTCCTATTCATGATTCAAGGACTTTCTTTTCCCCTTAGAGAAAAGAGTTATGCAATTTGGGGGTCTTTTAGATAGACCCACTGAAGGGGTACTCCAATTGCCTCACCTCACCCTGCGTCCATGTTCAGCATGGAAGAAGCCAGAGTGGTCTGCGTCCCTATTCCTTATTGGCAGTTGGGGTAATCCCTTCAGAAGATGGTGTGATAAGAATAGGAGGAAGGAATTGGCTACACAATTAGGGTAAAAAGATCCCAAAGAAATGTAGCCAGTTTCTTGGCTAAAA
>NW_008352153.1:2657253-2669510 GCF_000622305.1 Nannospalax galili | reverse complement strand
AGGGAGTGGGCATGGATTTGATCAAAACGCCTTATATACATGCATGAAATTCTCAATAAAGCTTTTTTTTAAAAGTTAAAAAAAAAGCAAAAAGGCCAGAAGGGAAAAGCCATTAGTTGCTGTGTAAAGTCTTTTTCACCGAGGCTTCGTTACCTTCTGTGGTTCTTGTGCATCTTACTGTTACAGCAGAAATTAACGTGTCAATTTTGGAGGATTTGCAGACCTTGGATTCGACAAAATCATTAACAACTTAGTCCTAGCATTGGAGAAAATATAAAACCTCAGTCCCTCAGCTATATGCACTATATATGACCATATTATTTTGTGTAGAAATTTGGTGCTCTATACTAAAGTCTCAAACTATTGATCAAATCAATCAAATTAATCGCCTCTCCAGAAAGGAATTGGCACTTTTTTTCTCCTGTTTCTGAAAGTTCAAACAGCCCTGCACCATGACAACTACCTGAGCTTTCTAACTATCCACCCAGCAGCTGATGATCATTCAGTTGGAATTTGATGAGGATTACCTTTCTTGGGTGTATATATTAACTCAAATAAATCTAACAAAATGTTACCCAGACCTAGAACCCCAAACTAAATGTACTGTTTCTTTCTTTCTTTCTTTCTTTCTTTCTTTCTTTCTTTCTTTCTTTCTTTCTTTCTTTCTTTCTTTCTTTTTCTTCTTTCTTCTTTTTTTTTTCTGCCACCAACACAATATCCGGAAAAGTAAATTGAATCACAAAACTTTAGGTTAGAAATATCCAAGACTCCTTTAATAGGGTCCAGGACAAATGGATGATATACAATGTCAAATGCCTATTTTACAGTCACTTTTGTGTAATAATCTCCCAGTGATCACTAATACCTACCTTATACCTGAGTTTGGAATGGACTTGGAGTTCTTGCCTGTGGCAAAAATTGTCCTCCAACAGACAAAGTATGGACAGCTTGCCAACCTTGTTTGGGCCCATTTTCCTAGATCACCACAGCTCAACTTGTTGACTGTCATGCTCCATGAGGAAGGAAGGGCAGGGAGAATCACAGGACCCTCTCGACCAATCAGTCCTTCCTAGTTTTACCATGGGGAAGCACTAAGGGTATATATTCTGAGTATAGGTAGGGGAGGCTCTCCTAACATTCTTTAAGGTAGCATGGAAGGCACCATCCATGCTTGGATGAAGACTCTTCAGTGCATCCTTCAGGTGGGAAACACATACATTTCTGTAAGTAAACCCTCACCCATTGTACTGTAAGTAAGCCCATAAAATAACTGGGTTCCCAGACTGCAGTTGGGTGAAATTATTCCTCAGTCTGTTTTTGAGACCAAGGGAGGAGGGGGTGATGTTGTTCATACTCATTCTGAAGGAATTTTAGGTACATTGCCTTTATCCTTACTCTGTAATAACAAACGGCTAATGTTTAACTGTGTGATCCTGACAGCATGCTATTTCTTAAAGCATCATCAAGATAAACACTTTCTCTTGTGTCATTTCTTATCCACCATGGGTCTTATCTGGGACCCAGGGACAGCAGTTTTGGTCACTGGATACAAGAAGTGTGTGGCAGGAGGAATTGGGACAGGGAGACATTTAGACTGGCCTCATGAAGAACCCTATGGAGGTAAAATAGGAGGAATCCTGCAGAAGAATCTCTAAGGAGTAGGAAGTGATCTCGCCAAAGAGAATCTGCCATCTAAGATTCTAGTCTTCCATTACATACCCCAGTTAGATTAGACCTTTCCTGCACTCATCTCCAACTTCTTATTTCCCACTATCCCGGGCTTCAGTCCTAGAAATTTCCAAAGCAGCAGTTGGTTAGATAAAAAGGACAACATGCAGTCTAGAGAGAGGGCCCAGCAGTTAAAAGCACTGACTTTTGCAGAGCGACTGGATTTGTTTCCCTGTACCCACATGGTGACTAACAACTGTCAATAACTTGAGTTCCAGGGGATCATATGAATTCTCTGGCCTCAGTGGACAATGCACGCATATGATGTGCTGACACACATGCAGGGAAAAATAAGAATAAATGAGTAGCCAGGTGTGGTGCCCATGCCTTTAGTCCCAACACTCGGGAGTCAGAGGCAGGCAGATCTCTGTGAGTTCAAGGCCCAGCTAGGTCTGTTTAATAAGTTCCAGGTCAACTGGGGCTGCCCCTGAGACCCTGTCTCAAAAAAATAAATAAATAAATAAAAATAAAAAAGTAAATATTTTTTTAATCAGAGAGAAGTAGCTTATCTCTCTCTTAACTTCCAAAGACTTCTAAGAAAAAATGAGTTCTAAATGGAGAAGAGAGTTCAATGAATACATTTCTGGGTTTTAAGTTTTTATTGTACAAATCAATGATATATGTTATGTAAACAAAAGAGGCTACATATTTATGAAAGAAAAGAGCCAAACAGCCCTTTGCATTTTGCCAATGATAACCAGCAGTGTTAGGGAAGACTACCAAGGGAGTGGATTTGAAGGGAAATTTTGAGAAAAGACAAACATTTTAATGCTTGTACAATCTGAGAGCAGCTAGTTATGTGGCATTGCATAGTTAGTTATAAATCAATTTAATTATCATTTATTATTTTATTTACTTTCCACTTTGATTTAGAGTTAGAGCAGAGGCAGTATCCAATTTTTCTCCATCTCCATCTCTGACATGGCAGTAATGAATAAAAATCTATAATTGTTTGTACAAAAATGTCAGTTATCTATCCCAGTAACTCAGCCCAAATTGGATTTGAGTAATTAAACATTATTTTATTTCAATTGCCTACTTAAAAAATGTAATTATAGGTCAGTTCCAATGTATGTGTTAACATGTGTATTTGTATAGTGGAAACACATAATCTAAACATACTATATAAATGATTTAGAGTATACTGCCATAAGTACAATTACACCATTACGTGCCATCTCACATTGTCACGTCAGTCAGGGTTGCTTTGGCCTTTTGCCTGTTTTGGAAAAAAACTGTTTATGTCCATGGGTGTAAATATCAGTTTAAATTCTTGCTTTCACTTCTTTTGCACTTGGTGAAGTAATTATTGCTGTCTTTAATTCTCTAGGATAAAATGTAATTATGTAATATTTCCAAAAATAATTTGTATACCTATGAAGTAATCTTGTTTGATCATATAGTAAAGATATATGTAATCTTTGGGCAATTGCAATCATGTGTTCCCTAGAAGTTGCAATATTTTACACACCTATGAGCAATGCACAAGGACCCCAAAATGGACCTCAAATTGCCTCTACATTTTGGGCAAATCTTATTTTTCTGTTGGTTTATGAAACCCTTTCTAATGGATATAAAAGTTATATATTAATAGATTTGATTTGAATTTACCAAATGATTTATAATGCTGAGCATCTTAGTGCCGCAACCCAAGACTCTGTCCAGCAGAGTCAAGGAGAGACGACACAGACACCAAGATGAGGTTCAAGCTTCTTCTTCTCTTTATTCTGGTCTCCCTTCTTATATCTTTTATTCCACGCACACAACCAATTGCTGTCAGACACAGGATCAGCAGACTTGGAGCAACGAAGCTCATAGGGCCACATGGCAGTATCACGCATCATGACGCAGGGCGTCATGCTGATGGCACGTGATCTACTCTGTTGCGCATGCTTAAGCTGGGATAAACAAGTGGGCGTCACAGGGCTTGGCAGCCGGCCAGGGTGCCATCTTTGGCCAGTGCGACCACGCCCGCTTCCCACATCTCCCCCTTTTTGTTTAATTTAAACAAGACTACGGGGCCGTGCCTGTCTTAGGTTGCCCTCCACCATCTAGCATACTTACCCGTCATCAGCTCACCAGCATCATGGCTGTCGGCCTGTCTTAGGTTGGTACGCTGATGAGAGAGTCTTACCCGTCTTTGACTACCAGTCCAGCATAGATAGCCAGATGGTGGGAGGCTCCCCCAGATGCAGCGCAGCCATAACTTGCACCAATGCCCGCTCATTAGCCCTAGTCTGCCGTCTGACCTTCCTGATGTACCACATCATGCACACACACACTACAACCAGAAGAAAAAAACAGAAAGCCATGCCCCCCCCCAGTCTTTGAGGAAGTTGAAAGGGCCTTGTAAGGCCTCCAGCCATTGTTGCACCATGGCAATCTCCACTCGGGTGTTGTTCACTGCAAAAATGGAGGCTCTCAGCTCTTCCATCTTTTTATCAAATTCTTGACTCCAGTTTCCTTGAAGCATCTTTCCGATCTCCTTAGAGAGATTTCCTGCTTGGGAGAAATTGGAATACTCCACAGCTGTTACACACAGTCCCTTGCAACAAATCTACTCTTTGATTAAGTATTAGGATCCCAGCCTTAAGCTGTGCATTGATACCCTCTTGAACAGACAACAATTCAGCTGTGGCAGAGGATAGCTGATTCAAGGTAGCTGCTGTATTGACTGAAGTGGCTAAGGCTGCTGCAGCGGCAGGGGCGACTATGGCAGCCATGATAGCAGCAGTGATGCCAACCTTCTCATAGACAAGGGTAGGTAATTGCAGGGTAGCATTAGTAGTGAATATCCGGGGGAAAAGAGTGGCATCATAAGTTACAGGCATAGGCAGGGGGAATACTTTAAGGATCCCCCATAGGATCCTCACATGAGTTAGCACTACCTTCCCCACCATACTCACCCCCATGGTTAGAATCAGTAATAGGTATAGCCTCTGCATAGTCCTCCCCGCGATGTCTCAGCGGCCTAGTCAGGCATTCTGGAACCCAAATGGGTGTGTCTTTATCCTGCGGGAAAACACAGACCATTCCTCGTGTCCAGTTTAAGACGGGATCCGGCCCATTCCAAGCCCCAGTGAGGATATCTTTCCACATGACAGATACCATGGGATTCTGTTTAGGGGATGCATCCCGGACAGCGGCTGATCGACCCTCTTTGTCCAGGGTCAAAAAATTTAAAGTGAAAAGGATGATGCTCAGTTTATCTTTTGGGCCTTTAAATTCATTCCCTATTGCCCCTTTATGTTTAATTAACGCCTGCTTAAGGCTGGCATTTGCTCTTTCCACTATCCCCTGCCCCTGGGGGTTATATGGCAACCCATGATGCAGTGCGATGCCCATGGCAGCACAAAAGGACCTGAAGCACTGGGATGTGTATGCTGGCCCATTATCAGTTTTAATTTGCTGGGGCATTCCCCATGCAGCAAAGGCTTGAAGACAATGGGCAATAACATGAGTAGCTTTTTCTCCAGTCTGAACAATAGCAAAGATTATGCCAGAACAGGTGTCAACAGAAACATGTACATATTTGAGGGTTCCAAATTCAGGCATGTGGGTGACATCCATTTGCCATATGGACAGGGGGCGTAAGCCACGTGGATTGACCCCAACACTCTGCTGAGGAAGAAGGGAGACACAATGTGAGCACTGTAGTACAATATCATGGGCCTGTTCTCTAGTGATCTTAAATTTTATCCTAAGGATATTGGCATTCACATGAAACTTAGAATGAAAATCCTTCGCCAGCTGAAAGGAAGACAAGGTGAGGAAGACGAATACTGATCGGGTAAATGCATCCGCGACAGCATTGCCTTCCGCCAGAGGCCCAGGGAGCCTGGTATGGGCACGAATATGCACAATACAGAAAGGAGATTTACGGTCCCAGATGCAGTCTTGTAAAGCTCGAAGCAAGGACATTACAGTTGAAGAGGTTTTACAATGCCAACATTTTCAAGGGATAAAACTGCTTGCACTACATACTGGCTGTCTGAAATCAGGTTGAAAGGTTTAGGGAAACTGAGGAAGACTTGCAGAACTGTGGCTAACTCAGTCGCCTGGGCTGACTTAAAAGGAAATATCTGCATAGCGGGCGGCTGCTCCTCAACATAAACCATGCCCATCCCACCCTTGGAGCCATCCGTGAATATGTTACAGGCCCCCTTGATGGGCTCTGTACGGGTAATTGTAGGAAAGATGAGTGGGTTCCGAACAGCAAATTGCAAGAGGGGGTGAGAAGGATAGCGATTGTCAAATTGTCCTGTTGCGCTAGTAGTTACAACAGCCCAATCATCATTGGTGGCTGCTAAGTCTTCAATTTGAGCAGAGGTGTAAAGGATGATGATCTTCTCAGGTTGTTTTCCTAAAGCACTGAGGCTAAGTTTAATGGCTTTGAGTATAAGCTGTGCTATAGCTGCGGGATACCATGGGAGTACTTTTTTGGGTGAGTAAGGTAAATAGACCCACAGTAAAGGCCCATCTTGCCACAGAACTCCTGTAGGGGATATTCCTGAGGCGATGATGCATAGGAGGAGGGGCCTCTCTAAATCCAATCGGTCTACCTGTGCGCTGGCGAGCCTGTTTTCTACTAACTCAATGCACTTTCGTGCCTCTTCAGTGAGAACATGGGAAGACAGCAGAGATGAGTCACCCTTAAGGATGTCAAAAAGAGGTTGTAGATGTTCTACAGTGAGCTTACAGTATGGTCTTATCCAATTAATTAATATCACCCAGGAGTTTTTGAAAGTCATTTAACGTCTTAAGCGAATCTGCTCGGATTGTCAGTTTTAGAGGTTCAATGGTTAGACTAGTTAATCGGGTGCCAAGATACTCTTTGATGGTTTGCTCTTGTATTTTTTCTGGTGCTATAATGAGACTCCATTTTTTCAATTCTGTGGTCATGCACTGGAATGCATTATCTAATTCCTCTTTGCAAGGACTGCAGAAGAGGATGTCATCCATGTAATGATAGATGATAAGCTGGGGAAATTGATTCCTTACCGGACTCAGTGCCTTGTGGACATAAATTTGGCACATGGTGGGACTGTTGGCCATCCCTTGAGGGAGCACAGTCCACTCGTACCGAGCATCGGGGGCAGCATGATTGAGGGAAGGAAGGGTGAATGCAAACTTCTCTGTGTCAGCAAAATACAGTGGGATGGAGAAGAAACAATCTTTCAAATCTATGACCATTGTCAGCCATCCACGAAGGAGCACGGAAATAGTAGGTAAGCCGAGTTGCACTGGCCCCATGGGCTCCATTACAGCATTAACTGCTCGGAGATCGTGTAATAATCTCCATTTTCCAGATTTCTTTTTTATGACAAAGATAGGTGTGTTCCAAGGTGATGTTGACTCTTGGAGGTGCCCTGCTTGAAGCTGCTCCTGAACTAGTGTGTGGGCTGTGTCTAACTTTGCTTTCAGAAGGGGCCACTGAGGTACCCACACTGGTTTGGTTGTTTTCCATTTTATAGGAATCTGTTCAGTGGCCCCTAAGAAAAACCCAAGCCCCACCTGTCTGTCTGTCCCCTGGCTATTAGGGGCTCCAAGGGTCCATTTTCCTGAGTACCTAACCCTCGATCTCTTGAGTAACCCATCGCCTTCATAATGTTCTTACTTTGAGGGCTATAACGGTCAAGGACCTCGGTAGTTAGTTTGACTCCCATACCTTGCATCACTTCCCTTCCCCATAAGGTTACCGGGATGCTCATCACAAAGGGCTGGAATGTCCCTGAGTATCCCTCGTTGTCTTTCCATTCAAGTAGACTGGCGCTAAGTTGAGGTTGTTTTGCATACCCCAGACCTCTCAAGACTTGGGAGGAGGTCTGAATAGGCCAATTAATTGGCCAATCCTTTCAACTAATGACACTTTTGTCTGCCCCTGAATCCAATAAGCCCCAGATTTGTACCCCTTGAACCAGTAGGGCAATCATAGGCCTCTCCTGCATATCCATGGTCATCCAGGCATCAGATGACCCTAGCCCGTGATCGCCTCTCGGCCTATTATGGGCCTTGTAAGAAGCATGGCAGCTAGGAAGGATAAGAAGTTGGGCTATACGGTCACCTGGGGAAATAGCCACGATCCCCCTGGGGGAGGAGTCCAAGATTTTAACCTCTCCTGTGTAATGCGAATCTATCACCCCCGGATGTACTACTAGGCCCTTCAAGGTAGTGGAGCTGTGTCCTATCAGCAGTCCCACTGTATTTCTTGGGAGAGGGCCCTTGAAATCAGATGGAATAACTTGGACACCCATATTTGGGGTTAGTATGAGTCTGGTGGTGGAACGGAGGTCCAATCCTGCACTGCCTGGGGTTGCTCTTCTAGGGGATTTGGAAGTCTGTGGCGCCTTGTGATTTGTTGCAGGGCAGGCCACTGATCGGGAGTCTGCTGGAGTGCCCCATACATTTGAGGGCCCTGAGGCGGGGGGCCCCTCTGCCCGTTTTTTGGCCTGGCTCCCTGTAGATTGGGCCCAAGGTGCCTTCCATCTATATCCCAATTGGATCTGCAGTCTCCCGCCCAGTGATTTCCCTTTCTGCATCGGGGGCATATATTTGGTTTACTTTGAGGCTGTCGAATCGGGGCAGCGCGATTCGGGCAGTCCCTCTTGAAATGTCCTGCTTGTCCTCAGCCAAAGCATCCCTTCCTTATTTTTGATACAGGACGAGAGGGCTTATTACCCTGCAGGCTGGATACAATGGCAGCAGCCATGGCCTGGCCTTGGATCACAGATTCATTTATCTCTCTGCATAATTTTAACCATACGTCCAGTGTCTTATTCTTATAGGGTCTGATGGCGTCTCTACATGGTTTATTGGCTTGCTCATATACCAGCTGTTTTTTTAAAGGCATGGCTTGGTCTACGTTGGGGGAGACCCTAGAAGCTGTCTCTACCAGGCGGGCAAGAAAGTCCGCAAAGGATTCTGTATGTCCCTGCATAACCTTAGAAAGACTGGACCCCAAATCCCCTGATCTTGACAGCATCCTCCAGGCGCTTACCACACTCTGATTTATCTGGGTATATACATGTAGAGGGTATCCAATCTGATTATTAGCAAAGTTCCCTTGTCCCATCAGCATGTCCACTCCCCAGGCTGGCTGTCCATTTCGGGCATTAGTAGCTGCCTGCTCCACACAATACTCTAAATAAGCTGCTTTCCAGTTCAAGTAGTCCCCCCACCACAGCACTGCTCTACAAAGATTCTGACAATCAAAGGGAGTCATACAATAGCATTGCAGTGCTTCCACTTGCGTGAGAGTGTATGCTCCTTGGAAACCATAAGTAGCTACCGACTCAGGCACTGAATTATCTTCCAGTCTAGTTGTTCATGCATCCTTTGATTGTTTTGATCCTGAAAAACTGGGAATGCCCCCAACTGGGGAGGGGCCTGGGCCCACACCTTAGAGTGTTGGCTTCACCCATCGCCTGCATCGCCCCCTTTGTTGGAAGGGGGGCAGGGAGGGGCGGGGCCGAGGGACCCGGAGGCCCCTCCTTACGAGAAACAGGAAGCGAGACTTCCAATCATGCTCTAAACCATCCCATCCTCATACGTGAAAAAAGACCCTCTAAATCACCTTCTTCTAAATCACTTTCCTCTTCCAGTTCCAGGTCTCTCAGGCTTCTAGGGCCTCCCTCTATAGATTCCTCCCTAACACTCTCCATGGCCTTTTCCCCTAGTTCAAAGTCATCCTTATACTTCCCTGTCTTATCATTGAGGCAGGTTCAGACCAAGTTCCAGATGGCTAAGGTCCCAGGTGGGAGTGGTGCCTCCTTATCCGCTTCCTGCAATTCCCTTCCTAGACGTTCCCATAAGGGACCATTTATAAACCTTTCCTCAAGAAACCAGAGTGACACTACGACCACGGTATCTAAAAACTTCTCTGCTGTTGCAGATTTAATCTTCACCCCCCCTTTTTTCAACAATTGAATCAATGCCGTTTCTACTTTCAATTTTGATCCCGCCGACCCCATGGTGGCACAATCTAGTTATAATTCTCCGCCACAGAACTGTGGACGTTTAGACGTTCGAACTGTTAAGCTCTGTCCCTATTACCCCAGGAACTTCAGTAGCGCTATCCCTTCGCCGCTTACCTGTGGACTTTACCTGATCAGAGAATCAAGGCTCCCCTTACGGGCGGGCCACCACTTGCCGCAACCCAAGACTCCGTCTGACAGAGTCAAGGAGAGAGGACACAGACACCAAGATGAGGTTCAAGCTTCTTCTTCTCTTTATTCTGGTCTCCCTTCTTATATCTTTTATTCCACGCACACAACCAATCGCTGTCAGACACGGGATCAGCAGACTTGGAGCAACAAAGCTCATAGGGCCGCACGGCAGTATCACGCAGCACGACACAGGGGGTCATGCTGATGGCGCGTGATCTACTCTGTTGCATGCTTAAGCTGGGATAAACAAGTGGGTGTCACAGGGCTTGGCAGCCGGCCAGGACACCATCTTTGGCCAGTGCAACCGCACCCGCTTCCCACATCTTAGGATTGCTTATCTCTTTGAATATATTTTTATTGAGTTTTTGTGCATTAATACAATGAATCTTAATCAAATTTAGACGCCTCCAGCATCCATACCCCCATACCTCCCCACTGAATTTCATGCATTCTGTCATATATTTTTTTTATTATTTTTATTTTATGTGTATGAGTGTATTGCCTGCATGTAGGTGAGTGCACCCACGTCATGCAATGCCTCGGAGGTCAGAAGAGGGCTTCAGGTTCCCCTGGAACTGGAGTTAAAGATGGTTTGTAGCCACTGTGTAGTTGCTAGGAATCAAACCTGGTCCTCTGCAAGAGCAGTCAGTGCTTTTAACCACTGAGCCATCTCTCCAGCCCCATCTGTCACATATTTTAACTCTTTCTGGTCAAGCATTTGTATCGAGATGTCCCTTGGTGCAAGTTCATCCAATGGAGTCTAGTCAGCCCGTTTGACTCTTTCCCTTATAGATGATCAACCCTTCCTCAAATAGCAGCATTGAGTTGCTAATAGTTCCTAGACTAAGGTTAGGGTCTGCTGCCCATCTCTCTCATTCTATGCTTGGTTTTTATTTGAGCTGAAATGAGTCTTGCGCATACTGTTACGATTGTTGCTTTTAAAAGTTTTTCCTATTGTTTTTGTTGACTTGTATGAGTCATTTATGTAATCTGAATATTAGTGTTTTATCATGCAGATGGTTTGTAAGTTTTTTCCTTCATCCTATATACTGCTTTGTTGTGTTTTTGATGTACCTTTTTTTTGATGATGTTCAATCTGTTTTTCATTTTTGAGTTATTTATTTTTATGTGTATGAGCTTTGCCTGTCATGTACGTGTCATGCAACGTCCACTGAGGCCAGAAGGAGGGTGTTGGATCCCCTGGAACTGGAATTAAGGACAGTTGTTAGCCACAATTTGGGTGCTGGGAACCAAACCCAGGTCCTCTGGTACAGCAGCTATTGCTCTTAATTGCTGAGCAATCACACCAGCCAATCATGTCTCCTTTTCTCTGCTGTTTGTGGATGGTGTGTCATGTTTAAGAAATTATTGTCTTATCAATACAGTTACAGTATTATCAATACAATGCCAAGTTTCTTAGCTAAGAAGTTTGAAATTCTATCATTTGCATTTCAGTCTTTGGATAACCTTTTGAATATGATGAAAGTAAGCGTACAGTTTCATATTTTTATATTGTGATGCTTAGTTTTCCTTATATCATTTGTCATGCAAATGAAATTACTGCTTTTCTTCAATTGAGGGGTCTTGGTAGCCTTGTTAAAAATTACTTGTTCAAGTATGTGAGAACTTATTTCTAGATTATTTATTAAATTCCACCAAATAGACTTTTTTTTTAAATAGAGCATATTTCCAGGGGTGGTGGCACACACCTTTAATCCCAGCACTTGGGAGGCAGAGGCAGGTGGATCTCTCTGAGTTCAAGGCCAGCCTGATCTACATAGTGAGTTCCAGAACAGCTGTAGCTACAGGGAGACCCTGTCTCAAAAAGACCAAACAGCTGCTCTCCTACCCCCAGGCCTCTCTTGGGGTAAGTGTATCGTGGAGTCCTCCGCACCTTGACTCCCCCAGCCTCATTCACCCTTTCATCTCCACCGCTGTTCTCTACTCCTAGTTTAGGCCCCATGCCAGTCCTAGTCTTGGGTTCCCAGACACCTGGGGAAGCAATACTACTTCCTGATCTTTTTCACCCAGACCAACTTAGTGCCTTCCTTGGGCCCCAGGAGCACTGCTTCTGGACCTGGCCCCGCCCTCACCTCCCTCTACTTCCCTGGTCCTGCAACAACTGCCAGCCTCTTTCTGGGGCTGACAGCCTCTTTCTGGGGCTCCGAGGCTTACCTTTCCTCTCCCTGATCCTTTGCATCCAGTACAACCCAGCTACTCAATCCACTCCCTGGGAAATCTTGGAGCTTCTTCCCACCCCATCTGCCTTTGCATCCCGGCGTGGCATGGCCACGGCCAGGATCTCAGGTCAGTCCAACACCCAAGTTCCTGAGGCCAAAAATCATCCTTAGAAGATTCCAGACT
>NW_008352153.1:2652710-2653421 GCF_000622305.1 Nannospalax galili | reverse complement strand
AAATATAATTGACATATGTTCTCCCTCATATGTGGATCCTAGGATCAGACTCTGATAAATCAGTATGCAAACAGACATAACTGCAGGAACCAGGACAAGGTAAGGAAACAGTGAGGTAATGGAAAAGAAACAACTTGAAGGAGAAGAATATTAGGTAACAGGCCTTAATAAGGCAGATGTGGATAAAAATTGGGTTAGTTTAAGGGAGGGTGGAGGGAAGGGTATATGAGGAACCTAGGGGATAAGGAAAGAAGAAGCTCAACAGAGGTAGGGTCATAGGAGCAAGGGTATTAGTGAGGAAGAAAGGGGAGGAAGTGGGGGCATCTTAAGTGGGAAAACCAAGATAGAGGGGGGAGACGATACAAGAGAGAAACAATGCCTAGCTAGTCACGAAAACCAGAGGGAACCATATTATTCCTACAATCTACTGACAAATTATACCAACAGATCAAGAAATATATCTCTAGATAAGGTTTATTTGAGACCAACTGGTCATTACCCAAGATTTATCTGCAAGACACACAGTAATTAAAAATGCCAGAATGGTGGAACTAACCTTCTTGGATGTTTAACAGACATACCTTGAGATCTATACTAATTCGGTCAGAGGGACACAAAGGATGCTTTTTGCTCCTTGCCCTCCTAGGTCGATTAGTTCCCAGGGACTATGAGCATCTCACAAAATGTCCTGTAATGGTGGTGGGTCATCTG